>NW_010206717.1:11898-41111 GCF_000695765.1 Mesitornis unicolor
ATCACTGCTTCTTCCCTGCTTCTGATTCCACACCATAGGCACACAAGGTGAGCAGGCCTGTCAGCTTTTCAAATATTTCACCTGGCACAGGGTTTAGGGAGTAGGACAGAGTTGTTATTCATTAGTTTTTTTGTGTTAATCTTATAAAAAACTGTGCCATGGCCATGTGGTACAAGCACACATCCATCATGGGACTAGATTAGCATCCCTATGACCTATCCTGATGCATGGATGAAGATTTGAGTTTTTCGAAGAAGTGTAAGTACAAATTTTTGAATATACATATAAATAATGGAACATAAATATAAAGGTAGTGCTAATTTGTGTCTATCCACAGACTGATGTGGGAAGGTAATATCCTTAAAAATTCTTAGGAAGTTCTCAGTATGCAATCTTTTTGTCTCATTTTCTAACGGATTTTTTTTGTGTATATTCTGAATTATTCAAGTATTCCTCTCTTGTAGTGGAGCTGGGAGAAACTAGAATATATCTTAAAAACTGTAGAGCTTTCTTTTGTAAGATGTGATTCTGTAATTTTCTTATGTACCTAGAGATTGTAGACAGACATGTTTGCATTTGTGTTTCTGAACTGTCTCTTTGCATTCAGTAAAACATGATGAACTGTTAAGAGGTATTATTGCTACATGTGTTGAATATAAAAATACCTGGCAAAAGAAAATTATCTGAAACAAAGATTTGGCCTTATGAGTTTTCTCTAAATAAAAATAAGTAAGAACTGAAAACCAAGGATTTTGTCTCTAAACTCACTGAAATTTGAAACGTTGCTGTCATGACTCTCTATGGTTTATGCTAAACATTTTCACATTTTGAAGTATATGGTGAATTTTTCATAAAGACGTTATGCTGTTCTATAATCTGAGTTGTCACATAGAAAAAATACTCAGAAAAATGCAATCTCTTCAGTAGTTAACTTAAGAAACAGATTTTAGGGATTCATGGGAAGTTTACATGCTTATCCATCTTTTTCACAGGAATGCAGTGAAATGGAAAAAAAAAGCAGCCAACCATGTTAAAAGGACTATCTTATGCCAGTAAACAGCATTACATAACATTAGCCTGGAGCTATGTGAACTTAAAAATGTAGATGTAAGCATTGAGCTTTCTAAGACATTTGCAAAGAAGTTTAAGTTTCTCAAATGTAAAAAATTGTACTGTTGCCTGACAGTGAAAATGAGGGTTTTTTTGTTTGTTTGTGTTGCCTTAGTTTTTCTTTTTTGGGGGTTGGTTTGTTTGTTGGTTTGGTTTGGTTTTTTTAGACAGAAAACAGAAGTTTGGTGTAAGTTCTGAGTTTCATAAATTGGCATGATACCATCTAATAAAATCCTACCTTTACTTTTCTATGTATTACTACAGAGTACAACATAACTTGCATATTTAAGGATTTTGTATGTCCTTAGAAAAGAATGTAAGCATGAGACATTTATTTGCATATACAGTTCTTGAAAATAATATACTTAATTTAGAAAGAGAAGGAGAATGGAAAGGGAAGAGCTAATACTTGTAGTAATTGTAACATGTTAAAAGTATGCAGGAGGAACATGGAGAATTCTGAACATTTATGATCAACAGAAACATGAAGGAAGAAAAAAAGTAGAGGTTTATTACTGATTTGATTTTTTAAAATAAATATTCTTATTAGTCTTAAAAGAAAATAACTTCTTTTTTCTTTCATTATCATTTTCTTATGACAAATTAAAATCAACAAGTTATCTATAAATTTGAAAATGTAAGTTTCAGTGCTACGGATAATAAGTACAAAGGCAAAAAGTTGTGTCTCTATTTCTCCTCTCAGTCTAGTAACTTCAAAAATACACTTGTTACCTCCATCTTGAAGGCATTTAATTAGATCATTAAGACTAGAAGCTACACAAAAGTTGAGTGCTATAGAGAGAAGAAGGAAGAAATACTGTTGTATTTCTCAGGTAAAGATTAATATTAATTGTACTGCTAAGCTTAATTTCTGCAGTTCTTCCAAAATACTTTAAGTTATTTAAATCAATTTCATACATATGTAAGAAGAGAACCTAAATTTGATTGCAATGTGTAGTCTGTAAAGCTGTAGTAAAATTATAAGGGAAGAAGGTAGCCAGCTACACCAAATGAATCAAATTTTGAACATGATAATAATAAGATAATTCTACAATATTTCAAAATTTCGTGTTCATCCAGAAAATGTAGCATACATCTATAGCTTAATTCAAACGAATTATTTAAGAATTCCTCATATGTTTCTGAGTTTTATCATCTACTCCTCTATCAACACAACTTTTTTTACCAGTCTTTATAAAGCACATATTCATACCAAATTACTATACCTTTTTCTTGGCTTCAGATTTCTGTTAAATCTAGCAAACTTGATTTGATCTGTTAGCAACTGGCCTTTTCAACTTAATTTTCTTGCTGCTTTTTACTTTCAACCTTAGGCTGTCAAGGAAGTTATCTTTTACTTTTTTAAGAGCAAGGCTTAAATGCATAATTTTTAATTAGTGTATCTTTGATGACTGTTCCAGATGTTGAATTTGTTTTTACTTATATATTTTTAAATCCCTTGTGATTTTACTGCAAATTGCTTCAGGGTATTGACATATTATTGACTCATAATACTGGCTGGTAATTTACAGAATGCTATAATCTTTTCAAGAGACCAGAAGCTAAGGCTGAACTTTTACTATTACTTGTATCTTAAATAAAGATGTTTCATACAGCTTCTGGACATACTGATGTCTCCTTTTGCCTTCACTATAGAGGTCCATAAACTATGTCACAGAGTTAAGATTGAGGCGTCTGCAATGTATAGCAAATACTCCATTAAAAAGCTAGTGTTTCATTTATTTGTTTTCTTTTTGTAACTTTAAAAGGACAAACAGTCTAACAATATTTTTTTTTTCATAATATGTTCAAAAATTTTCCACATCCATTAAAAATAAATGAATCTAACCCATCAAGAGTTTAGCTGATGTCAGTGTTCTGGCTTTGATGACCACAGAAGTAAATAATTCCCGAAGAAGATATATGATACATAAAAATTGAAACACAGAAACCAATCACAAGATAAATGGACTGGTATATTACAGCTATGAGGTGGTATTTCTCAATATCAGTCTCTCTAATGCATCTCTCTTTAGGAGAAGAAAAATACAGAATTTCCTTTTCTGCTTTCTCTAACAATACAGAATGCTGAAACAGAAGGAAGAAGGTGGCAAACATTTTAAGTTATTAATCTTTTTTCTAGTGATTTTGACCTGGTCATCAAAGTGATCCTCAACAGATTTATAGTTTTTAAAAAGAATCCTCTAAAGAATTATCAGTGTATAATGGATGAAGAGAGATGTAAAAGGATAAAATAGCTCAGACGATTATGGAATAGTGGAATTTGGCATTTCAAGAATGAATTTTGCTCCAGGGTTTGTTTGTTTGTTTTATTTGTTTGTTTTTTCATAGGATGCAGATAGCATGAGGCAGGTTTCCTTCCTTCATGTAACATTTGTAATGGGATTACTTAGGCTATGATGATATCAAAAGTGGTTAATATTTTCCCTAAATGTTCTTTAGTTAAGCTTGACTTTAATGATTCCATCATATCATTACCCATCTAAAATCCCCAGAAGATAAGTAGGTGCAGGAATTTTGTATCACAATTCACCCACATTTCCATTTGAAATGAAAATTTAATCCTTATTCTGCATTTTGGAAAGATGCAGGTTTGTTTTATGAATATAGCTGACTTTGAACTCTTCCAAGGATACGGAATCCACAACTTCTCTGGGTAACATTTTCTACTCTCTCACCACCCTTATTGCAAAAAATGTCTTCCTTGCCTCCAACCTAAATCTACCCTATTCCAGTTTAAAACCATTGCCCCTTGTCCTGTACAGGTAAAAAGTCTCTCTCCATCTTTCTTAATAGAATCCTTTACATATTTAAAGGGTACAATAAGGTCACATTCTGTTAATCAAGATGCATAAGAGAATTGCCAGTATTTATATTACAAAATATGATAGCATTCATTTCTGAACCAGATAAGGCATCATAGGATTCTTATTCTCTGAATCTGTTTGCTACCACCATTCAGATCCTGGACAGTGTTGACTGAACTGTGTGCTAAGATCTTTACACCAAATATTGAAAGGGTGGCATTGGAGAAATGTGACTTCAAAATATACCACCAAGAGTGAAGAATAAGAGCTAAAGGGTACTCTAACCAACTGAAACAGCAAAAGAAGGAAGAGAAAATGTAGCTAGTCACCTGGAAAAGTATCGGGTAGCCAGGGAAGACCATCTCTTCTATGCATCCAAGTACACACATTCTAAAAAATTCTTAAGAGTCTATAATATGGTCAAATGGCCAGAACTCCATACTATTATTACTGTGGAACAAATTAGTTTGTGAGGTCAGAAAACCTATATTCTCCTTTATTTCCTGGAACTAAATAAGAAAACATAACAATGCATTTTTTTTCTTTTCTATTTTAGGAAAAAAAGCAGATGTTCCTCCCAAGGTTTAGTTCCTTGGGAACTAAGTAATTTGTTCAGCATGTGCCTTTTAATTAACTACTAAAGAGTATTCTTACTAACAGAATAGGACCTATAGCTTCTGAAGTGTTGTTAGATGAAATGTAATTAATGAATCCACACACTTTGCAACTTGTAGTTAGTGTAAACGTGAGAAATCCTTGCACAAATTGAACTTGTTTAGCTACCTTTATCTTTATACTTTTGACTCAGAACTTACACTTCAGTATAATTTTTCCTGGGCAAAACTTCCTTCAAAGCAATTTCAATGCCTTCTATGGCAGGATAAATCAAAGGTCTCATGTTTTCATCTGAGATAAACCCATGATGTTCAAAGCTTAACGTTTAGACTATTTAGAGGATGCAGTGTTAATTAAGTCTCTAATCTACTCTAATTTAATTGGCAGGTTAGCATGGCTTTTAGAAAAATAAAGGAACATGTTATGTAGCTCCACAAAATCATTCCATCTTGACTATTTTTCCTACTATTTGGAAAAGTACTTTGTCTTAATAGTGTTTGTGTATACATCATGTATTTCTGAATATATTTATGTACATATGCCATAGACAATGCTGTTCACAGTATTTCTTTGTATTTTATATGTATACACAAGTCAAAAAGTTATTTTCTGAGTATTGTATTATATTATGTACTGATACTTTACCTATTGTTGAGCAGTACTTACACAGCATCAAGGCCTTTTCTGCTCCTCACACTGCCCATCAGTGAGTGGGCTCAGGGTGCACAGGAAGTTGGGAGGGGACAGAGCTAGGACAGGTGACCTTTACTGATCAAAGGGATATGTCACACCACATGACATCATGCTCAAAAATAAACGCTAGGGGGGAAGAAGGAGGAAGCGGGGAGGATGTTCGGAGTTGTGGTGTTTGTCTTCCCAAGTAACCTTTAGGTATGATAGAGCTCTGCTTTCCTGGAGATGGCTGAACACCGCCTGCCTATGGAAAGTAGTTGATTAGTTCCTTAATTTACTTGGTTTGCTTTATGTATTAAATTGTTTTTATCTTGACTCATGTGTCTCACTTTCACTCTCCCCATTCTCTCATCCATCCCACTGTAAGGGAATGAGCGAAAAGCTGTGTTGTGTTTAGCTGTTTACCAGGGTTAAACCACAACATATTCAGACATAGAAAACCATTTGTTCTGGATTTCTAGTCAGATGATGACTATAGTACAAGAAAAAGACTACTTTAGATGGTCTAAGATATAAGATTTTTTTTCACTGATATGAATTAACTGTTCAGTTACTTGAGGCCAGACTGAAAGCTGACTGTACCCCTATCTTTTTGGAGATTTTATTTACAGTGTTACTAAATAAATTTTTCTTTAATATTAATTCACAGATGTACTGTTTTTTCTGTGAGGGGGATTTTGGTTGTGTCTTTGGTAACAGGGGAAGGGCTATGGACATGGCCCTTTAAGAAACTACCTGAAAAGCTCCCCCTTTGCCTTTGTCAGACCCACCTCTGACCAGGGCCAAGCCAATCAGCGCTCCTGCGAATTCATGTATTTAAAAGGGGTGCAGGGCATGCCTTGCCCTCTCTCTGGCACTGTCCTGGACCAGCACGGCCCCAGGTGCGGGTGGTGCGGCCCCAGCCTTGCCTGGCTGGGCTTGGCCAGCCCCGACCACAACTTAAGCTTAAGCCCTGCTGCAGCTTTCATTCCAAAAAAAAAAAAAAGAGTGAGAGCCGGGATCTCCATAACCATCGGAGGAGACCTGCAGTGGAAAAAAAGAGTGGGGCCCAAGAAGAAATACTTCGAAGAACACCAAGGTTGGTTTGAAGGAAAGAAAAGAGAGGGAGGAGGAGGAGGACACAGAACCCAGGTTTCCCCTTTTGCAACCTGTCGCGAGAACTGGGTATACTTTTCGTGTGTGAGGAAACTGTGACCATGGGCAGACCCAGATTGGAGTTTTGTGGACTTGGGTTGAAGTAGTTTCGTGTGTGAGGGAAACTGCAACTGTGGGCAGACCCATATTGGACTTTTGAGGACCTTTTCCTCTTTGGAAAGGAAGCAGAGAGACACTGGGCTGAGTTTTGGTTTTTTCCCTACTCCTAAGAAAGCGCGTGATGTGGTGGGAAGACCAACTGCAAACCCCCATCCCCATCCCCCTGCGCCTCAAGGCAAACAGGGAGGGAAAAGGTGAAGAAACTGGGAACAAAAGTTGAGCCTGGGAAGAAGGGAGGGGTGGGGGGAAGGTGTTTTGATTTTAAGATCTGGTTGTATCTCCCATTGTTCTACTCTGATGTTGGTAACAAACTAAAAGTGTTTTCTTTTTTATTCTTTATGATGAGTCTGTCTTTTGCCTGTGACCTATTTAAGTGGTGAGAAGCCCTCCCAGTCCTTATTTTGACTAGCCCTCTTTTGGGGCATTGTGGTGCTCAGTTAAGCACTGGGCTTAAATCACGACACCCCTCCTTTGTCACGTTTTTGTTGGCGTATGGCCAGTGACTGCTTTATGAGCCGATTATAGATATTTATTGCTTTATTATAATTGTTCTTATTCTTGTTGCAGTGCATTAGTATTGTTATTTCAGTTTAGCTTATTTTAATTACTGAATAGTATTTATCTCAAATGACAAGTTCTTTTACTTTTAGTCTCCCGATTCTCTTCCTGGAGGAGGGGCAGTTGGGTAACTGAGCTGTGTAGTGTTTAGCTTCTTACTGTGTTAAACCACATCAGACACCGGAGCTGTAATTCAGTATGAAATCCTTAAGCTCAGATATTCCTTATCTTTGGGGTTTTTTTCATAACTACTTCAATTTTTATCACTGGTACCTTACTTGGCCTATTATTATTTAATTACAGTTGAAAAAAGTATTTTATGAAAAAAAGATCATTTAGCCTTACATTTCTCTCTTGCGATTCTGTTCCATAGTAGAAGTTACAAACCAATATGACTTGATCTGGTAGTCTGGACCATTTTCTCAGATGTCTTAATCAGTAAAGAGCATGAACACTGATAACCACATCTTTTGTTTTACTACACAAGTAAGTAACATTTATAGTCTTTAGATTCTAATTTCCTCAAAAGTCTTTGAAAAGAAAGTGGACGTTAGATCATTTTCTAAGGGTCACTTTCTAAAGCTGTTTCAGATCATTTAAATCCCACATTTGAGAAATATTTGTAGAATTTCTTTAGCACTATTCTTTCCTTTTAAATTGAGGAAACCATAGCTTGAATTTCCAACAAAAGCCAAATTCCCAATGAAGCTATTATCAAGCAAGCTTGTAAGCTTACTAATCAAAAGCTACATTACTGTGATGATAATCAAGAACAGAAGTTTTCATTTAGAATATATGTCTTCAGATAAGTTTATGCTTTTATGCTTCTATGTCATATTGTAAAGTTTTTTCTCTTAAAGCTACAGATAGACTAAAATAAGTTTTCTAGTTTCAAGGACAGAAAACATAATGGATCCCTTAACTAAACAATTGTCTTTGAATAATTGCTTATCTACTGAGGTGGTTTTATTTCCTGCACATTTCTCATCCTACTTGTACTGAGTAGGCATTTTTATCATTCTGAATGAGATTCAAAACAAACAGCAAAGTATATTAAAAAAAGAAAAATTCAACATAAAGATAAATATTTCTCTGGTTTTTAACTGAAATGCAATATGCTTGGTTTAATTTTATTTTCTACTGTCACGTTTTTACTACAATTTAACACTGAGCTGCATCTTATTCTACTAGTTATCTCACTAAAGTAGCAAATTGTCATATACTGAAATGATAGGCTGTGATGGGGTTGTCTTATGTCTATTTCTTCTAGACAAACAAGAATTACTGCTTAATGCATACCCATGAGTCTGTGGACTAGAAAGCAGTGAAGTATGGACAGATTATTGAGGCTTACAGTTTGCTGCTGGTCTAAATGAAGAACATTATTATTATTCTGAAGCAAGGAGAAACAGGAATGAAACTAACTGAAAATGCAAAAATCTCCTCTTGAGTATTTGAATGTCTTGGAAATATGTAATGTCTTGTAGTGTTACAATTTAGACCACTGTTTTCATTTGAGTGATTCCTGTGTATAGACAGAATAAAGCTGACCAGATCTAGTTAAAATCTGAATTTTAACAAACATATTGGTAATAAATTCTCATAGTACTTATTAGATGAAACCAAGAACTACTTCAAAGCTGCAACACTTTATCATTATCAGCAAGAACTTCATTTTTCTCTAAATACTAAAATACCATATTAAGACCATGCAAAGAAAACAAGTAAATAAACAAAAATGTAGTGCTAAAGCAAGCTTAAAGATCCCCATCAGGTTTGATTTCAGGCTATAACAGAACAAACATCCATCGTTCTCATGTGAATGGAAAACAAAAGGCATTTCCAGCAAGACCTCTAAAAGCCCTTCGGTGTAGCCATCTCCATTTCTGCTTGTTTATAATGTTGGTGGCTTGTTGTTTGGTTTTTTTTGGTTGTTTGTTTTTTTTTTCAGAAGATAGCATTAAAAAGAACTATATTTGAGAGAAAAGTAATTAAAATCATATGATCCCAAGAAAATTCCAGTTGGAAGGGACCTTGAGAGGTTGCCAGTCCAACCTCTTGCTCAGAGCACTGTCAGCTCTGAGGTCAGACCAGGATGTTCAGGAATTTGTTCAGTTGGATCTTTTAAATTTCCAAGAATGGAGCCTACATGACCTCTGTGGGCACCCTGATTTCCTTCAAGAGTCTCACTTCCAGTCAGGACCTCTCCTCTTTAAACTTATGCCCTCGTCCTGCCACCAAGCACATCTGTGAAAAGCCTGGCTCCCTCCTCTCAGTGGCCTCCTCTGTAATCAGCAGGGCAATACTATTAACTAATTCAGTTCCTTGGAATATCTTTGTGTGATTTCCCTTGAGGCACATTTCTGGGTACATAAAGAAGAAAACTTTGGGAATAGTCCAAAGGTAAATGGTAAACTAAATCTTAACAATTTGATTATCTTCTGTGGTAAAATAACTAGGTCTGTGGAGAAGGGGAGAGCACACAGTGTGACTCACTGACTTTGACTTCAACAGCTTCCCATTCCTGCATCCTAGTTAGGACATTACGGTGTGGATGGAAGAACAACCAGATAGGTAAAAGAACAGGATGACTGAGGGTAGTGATTAAGGGGTTCAATTGTTAATGAGTGTGTTCATATTTGGAGAGGACATGTAATACATTTAATATACTATGTGAAAGAAAATATAGCAAATGATGAAATGCACTGTGTCTGCTGCAGCCTCAGCAGGGGCAGGGCAGGTCCCTCTAAGGGGTCTGGGCAGTATTGACCAGTTGGAGGCAGCTGGAGATGGTTAAAGCCTGTTGGAGCCAATTTCCCCCTCTCCTGGGCTCAGATGACTGTTGCTGCCCAAAGGGAGTCGCTGCTGGCTTGAGGAATGCCTCTGGCTGGCCAAGGGTACCCAGGGTGGATCAACAGCAGCCCTTGTGTTGTAGGGTGAGATGCAGCTGCCATCTCCCATACAGAGCCCCTAAAGGAGCCAGCAACAGGAGAAATGCCACCCCAAAGCATTGAGCATGGTCCTGGGACAAGGGGGCCACACCCATTATTTCAGCAACAACCTTGTTGTTGGCACAGCAGGACGTCAGAAGGAAGAGAACAATGCCAGTGAAAGAATTTTTATTTTTTAGCTTGTTTGCCTTTTTATTTTTTTATTTTTTTAATTTTGGCTGCCTTTCTAATGAAGCTTCTCTGTACAAATAGATAATTTGAACTATTATTTGGACTACTGATTGGACTGTTAAAAAAATTATTTGTTGTAACAATAAATCTTAGTTCTACCTATCTATGATATGTTCCCTTTTGCCCATGACAGAATTTAGCAGGAAGATTTGAATTTTCATTTCTAGACATTTTTTAAGACATCAGTGACATTTGCATTACAGTTATCAGTTTATATTTCTTCAGTCTTAATTCTCTTGCCATGCCATCATTCCCTTTAAAAAGCTATTGGAATCTTGCTGTGAACAAGGTGCACTCCGTTTCTAAATCAGAAAATCCTAAAACCCCTGGCAGGTTAAAAATGTCCAGTCTTGAAATAAAAGTAACAGAAAGAACTTCACAGAAAGATGCTCTCGAAAGCAATGCTTCTTCATCTTTTTCTTGCATTCCTAAATGGATTCATGTCTTCCTGGATCCAAAGTGGCTGCGCGCCAGTATAAGGAATGGAGAACACCATTACCTGGATAGCCTCATCTACCAGGTCTAGTGCGTAGAGAACTTTTCTCATCTGTGGGAGGCATAGGTTCAATCCATTCCAGCTAAGAAAGGTCTAGGATTTACATATTCCAACTCTTATCTGGCTGCTTTAACTATCAGATTTGTGCAACATAAGGGTACTAAGAATATCCTTTCATTATGGCCTTATTCTAAGGATCAGTTATCTTTTTTCAGTTCAAGAGGTTGATTTATCTGTCAATGCAAGGAGTGTAATTTCTGTTGATGGTATAGTCCTCTGGGTCCAGGAGCACATCCTTTGTAAATTAGACACTAAATAAGATACCTAAATTAGATGTATCAGATGACAGGCAATTTTTTTTCCAGTTTAATTTTATCTCTTTTTCTTCAGTCTTTAGTCAGTGTTTTGAACTATTTTATGGTCCTCAATTTTATTAAATTTATTCTCCATGTAGTGATTGGGGACAACTGCTAACATCATATATTCCATATTTATTCAGAATGAGATAGAATAGATGTAATGCACTGTATTCTTGAGAATTTTCAGTTTCAAATTCAAGTTATTTAAGGAGTAGTTCCCCTTAACATCCATGCATAACATTAAAGAGATTTGAACCACGTTAATAGCTATTATGTTTGAAACAATATTATTGTAAGGTGAATTTTATATGCAAAGATCTTACTGAAGTAGAATATGAGAAAAGATAAACATTTCATTGAGCAACCTTCCTTTATTGAAAGACATATATGTTACCTGTATGTCAGGTATCAACTACTAATATGTTTTAGTAATTCCCAATAAATACTAATTTCTCTCTACTGCTAGGGGGGAATTTTGCCAAGGAGTGCATGCCTTATTATTTTATTCTGTAAAAAAACCACAACATTTCTAACAGGGAAGCATCAATTAGAATTAACTAATGCAAACTAGCTTTGTATTTGAACTCACCCAAGTCATTGCCTTAAGAAGTTAGTCTAAAGTCATTAACTAGGCTAGTCTTATTCATTTCACAAAATTAGGCTTTTAATCTCTTTGTAGGCTTCATCTTTCTGATTCATATTGGAGTATTTCGCCATAATTCAAAGAACGAGCTTAACTGTAGACATTTGCTAATATCATTATCGTGAACACATAGCAGCCATAGCCATTTCCTTCAGTGTAAACTCTGTGTAATGCTCTCATTCCATGATGGGACTCAGTATGAGCTTGACCTGCTGTAAATGTTCAGAGAGAGATTTTTTTTTAGGTGCATTATGATCTCATACTGCAGTAATTTTTGCAAAACCTAATGTTTCTAAAATTAAAAAGCTGTTAGACAATTCCTTAATTATTTACTATGAAGACAATAATGAATAGTGTACACTGATTATTTATATGAAGAACATACATGATTTCAAAATCATGAGGCAAAAATCCATCCAGTATGAATGCAAAAGAAAACCCCTAAGCATTGTACTGGATTTGTGCAAGTCAGTTTTGGTAGTGAGTGGGGCCTACATAGGTAGCTCCTGTAAGAAACCACTAAATGCTTCCCCTGCAATTAAGACTCACCTCTGGCCAAAGCCAAGCCAATCAGTGCCTTTGCCAATGATACATTTAAGAAGAGAGCAGCACATAACCCCACCCCCTGCCCTGGCCCTGAGCAGTGCAGCCTGGGCCTAGCTGAGCCCAGGAAGTCCAACTCAATCCAACTCAAGCTCTGGTCCAAGCCCCACTGCAGCCCCAGCCCAAGAGCTGGGAGGTCTTCAGGAACCATCAGAAGAATCCTGCAGCAGAGAGAGGAGTGAGATGTAAGGGAAACAGCTGTGCAAACACCAAAGACAGGGAAGAAAGGAGCGAGAGGCAGTATGCTGAGATTCCATTGCAACCCATGGTGAGATAGCAGGTTGACCCACCTGCAGTCCATGGAGATTCAATGGTGGAGCAGAGATCATCTACAACCCATGGGAAACCCCACTCTAGAGAAGGTAGTTATGCCTGAAGAAGGTCATGACTCCATGGGACGTCTGTGAGAAGGACTGCACCCCGCGAATGGGAAGCCCACACTGTGAGGAAACTGCAGCCAGCCAGAAGGACTTCTGTTTGAGTTGTTAATGGAGGACCATCTTCTGTGAGAAGGACACCATGTAGAAGCAGAGAAAGAGTGCAAGGAGTCCTCCCTACACCTTAAGAGGAAGAAATGGCAGGAACAGCATGTGGTCAACTGACCACAACCCCAATTCCATGTTCCTCTGCACTGCTGGAAGAGGAGGAGATAAAGAAAACAAGAGCAAAGCTGAGCCCTGGAAGAAAAGAGTCAGGAAAAGTGTTTATTTGAAGATCTGGTTGCATCTCTCATTATTCTACTCTGAGTTTACTGTCAACAAATTAAATTGTTTTGTTTTTCCCCAAGTTAAGCATGTTTTTTGCCCATGATGACAGGTGGTATGTGATGCCTCGCAGTCCTTGTCTTAACCAAAGAGTCTTTTGTTATATTTTCTCCTCCTCATCACACCAGAGGGTGTGAGCAATGGTGCTCAGTTGCCCACTGGATTTAAACCACAACAGCATATAAACAATAATGAAAAATTAGTATTTCAGGTAAGACTCTGATACAAGGCATTAGCTGTATAAGGATCTGACTCAGTTCCATCCCTCTGGTCTTAAGAAAACACAGATACTGCTACAATACATTGTCACAGGGAATTAATCCACAGGGAAAGGAGCAGAAAAAAACATATGTTTTGTTCCCATTACCACTTCTCCATGTGCCTTTTGTGACAACATGGACATTCGTAACACTCTCATTGTAAAATTACTCATACTTTCAAATGAAAATACATAGTAGCATGTCCACGTCAAATGTTCTGTCCTTTATCATCATTCTTTTTTGCTTGCTTCACACTCGTACATCATAAAGCACTCACATACTATAATATTTAACGATTTATTTGAACTAAAAATGTAGGGTTTTTCTCTTTTTCCACTCCTACTAACATAGAAAAAGTGCAAGCTTATATTTGCTAAAACTTATGAAAAGAGTAATCGAGTAAGTTACACCTTCGCAAAAAATGAACATAATGTCTTGTCTCTGGAGAACTAAAACTACAGGAATAATTTATATTTAATTTCTACTTGTCTTCTTCCTCTATAATTTTTACTATCAGAAGTTTCAGTGTAAAATTAAAGCAGATAGTTTTGGTTTTATTTTCTAGGTAAAATGTTGAAAATATGTTACTATTATCAATCACCATGCTTTATGTTCAAATTCACCTTCACATTACTGATACGCTTATATTGCAAATATAGTTATGCTGGGGGATGGGCAGTTGTAGAGAATAATTCAGAAAAATAGTAATTACCTCTTTCAGTGTACTGTATAGTGAGTTTATGGCAACCACACTGTTCTCTATTTTAGTACTAAAAGTCAGATTAAACTGGTCCAACCCAGTTTAACAGACTGCAGGAGAATTAAAATCAATTACATTCCTCTGAGTATAAGTTTCTATTCAGTGAGAATAAGGATGGCAGGTTTAGAATGTAAACTATCTTACATTTTATTTCGAAAAATTAAATAATTCTATTTACTATTCTTATTTTCTTAAATTGAAAAAAGTTAATGTGTCTTTTTGAGAGACTCCAATACTAGTCTAAAAACTTGTGAAGCTTTTAATTGTAAAAGCCCTCCTTCTCTTAGGAAGAAAACAGATTCTATTACTTAAATTACATAATTTAAAATATTACAGTGCATCTTCACACACAGGATTGCATAGCGATCTGATGTCTCATACATCATTGAATCAATCCTGTACATAAAATAGTTTTCACATTTTTTGGACAACAGTAAAAACTGCTCTAAAACAACAAGAAAGGCAAAAAATATAGCCATTTATTTATTTAATAATATCAGTTGAAACAAAATTTGCTTAACAAGTTAATATGTTTTGTGAAGGCTACATTCTAAACGTTGAGAGATCCATTGACCAGTAACTAAGTTGGAGAGGTGACATTATTCTAATAGAAATCATGGACCAGCAGGGAACAGATCTGGAGTGACCTCTCATTTATTCAAGTGCACTCCGAGTTGAATAAAAGCCTTTCCATTATTTGTACAGTGTTACAAGGCCTGATGGAATAAGGTCACAATCTCCGCACTAGAGGATATTGATTTGTTGTTATTTATATCAGTGTTTTAGAAGCATGTTTAACAGTGTGAAGTTCATTTCAAATGCTGAGGGTTTTTTTCTGTTGTTTAGTTTTTTGGGTTTTGTTAGGTTTTCTTTATGGCTAGCTCTTCCATTGTATATATAAGCACATGTACAATACATAAACAAGGACTTGATGTTGCACTCCCCTCTAGTTCCTGATCTCTAGAAAATGTGTTAATGTACTAGAACTGTCTATTACTGAAGCTGCTCTGTTGGTACATGATATAGACGTTTGTTCTCTGTGACTTAAACCTGCAACTTAGGATTCACATTGATAACTTCACTGAAGAACAAGAAAAAAGGTCCCTAAGTATTTTCTTGGTTTGAGGCCTTGATTCCAGAAAGTCTTCAAACTCATAAAACCCCTATTCAGTTAAGCCTTTCACTTGAAAATACTGTAAATATTTTTTCAATCTTGGTTGGATCTCAGAGAAACTTACATACTTAGGTATTTCAGGTGAAGGGAAGGTTAGCTGAAGAGAGAGTATAACTTATTCCTCCTTTCTAACTTACTTCCGAACAAACAATTCAAGACAAAAAGACACTTCACCCCCTCCAAAGTGAAAGACTCACGGAAGTAAAATGGAACTTGAACGTAAAGTCCCAAATAAGATAATGTAAAAAAGCTTGTTAGACAACGAAAGAAAAACTGGGTTTTGCTGTGGGTGTTCTCAAACACTGGAACAGATTGTCCAGAAAGTCTGTAGAGTCTGTCCTTGTTGCTATTCAAAACTCATCTGCACATGGATGTGAACAACTTTCTGCTGTTGACTTTGCTTTGAGCAAGGGGGTCAGTTGTGACCAAATGATCACTAGGTTTTGCTAGAAAATGTTTTTGTTGAAGTTTTAAAGAGTCCATTGGGGAAAACAGAAACATAAGTACCTGATTAGAATATTAAAAAAATAGTAAGATTGCATATTGCAATAAATATTATCAATATTCCTAAACAAAAATCCTAGTACTCACAGCTTTTATTTTGTAATATGTGAGTTTTTGCAAACATTTGTAGATCAGTTTTTACTCCAAGCTTGTTCCAATACTGAAAATTTCCCCATTTTTGAAAGCCCAGCTAGGAATCTAAGAAATTAAGTCAATCTGGAAGCAGAAGTTATCACAGCTGCTTATGCATAGTTAACAAATGCTCTGCCATCTTTTCCTCTTCTTTAATTAACTGTCGTATAGGAATATTATGACATTAGCTCTTCTTTACTACTACAAAGGGGTCTAAGTATAGTGATCTGCAGATCATACATTATGAGTTTCTTATGGCCAAAGGCAAATAAGAAGTTAAGGTCAAAATAGAGAGCAAGTCATAATGTTGCCAGCAGTTCATTACTTACCTCAGCAAAGACTTTCTGAAAGTTAGGGACTGATATAGAGTTAAAGTGAAATTTGTGCCAATTGCAAGGCTTACTTGTATAGTCAGAGAAATGCAAGAATATCTTAATTTGACCAAAATCCTTTCTGCTTCTGAACTCATTGATTTCACTTGTCGAAGAAGTAACAAGTAAATGGTGCAGTCAGTTCCTGCCATACCCTTTACATTCCACTTCCATTTGCTATGAATTAACTTAGCATAGAGCATCATGGCCCAATAAGCAGCTGCCATTCAGCCATCACATCCTTTGAAATAGTCTATGGCTCTCTGAGCAACAGACATAGAGTAACTGAGCATGTATGTGTCCCACTAATTCAGTTACTTATGTCAAAATTCCACTATATGCAAGAGAAAGTAAAAAGAAAGTTCTCAATTAAATGCTCAAGCCCTGGGGACTGAAAAAGCTCAAACAATTACTTTGTGTGATTGGAAATGTTTAGAAGGCACCCTGGATATATTAAGTCCAGATATAAAATAAAATAATAATTTTTAAATGTATCAAAATATGCTGAGAATGTATCCTACATTACTGATGTTAAAAGTTTTACTTATTTCCCTGGTACTCAGCAGCTACATTTTGTTTGCTTCTGTCCAGAAAACAGGAGGAATGTTGATGGTCTCCGCACAATATAATTATAGAGATAAAGGAAACATTTTTTCCTGATCATGCTAATAGAGACATAACAGTGCAGGAGTATGTCCATTGATTTCAGTGATAGCAGAGGTAAGCCAATGCTGAACATTGTTTCTGTAATTACACTATTTCCCACCAGAAATAAGTGCTTTCTCTAAGGCATGCTATTAATTTTAGTAATATTTTTGATGTACAACAGATATATCATGCAAGCATTAAAAGTGTATTTTAACATGTATTTGCTGTTTTGAGAAAATAAATACAGTAACCCAGGGGTTCTGCTCTCTAGTCTCTTTACACTCAGCTGGAGGTGCAAGAACTAATAGAACCTGAAGTGGGTATGTAGCATTCTTTATAAGCTAACTAAATATATATACATCTACCCTACAGTAACAGTTTCTTCTGAACTATGGGGTTCCTTCCTGCAATCTCCCACATATGTAAGTGTCTTTTTGAGTTATCCAGTTATGATGTCACCCTGAAGCAGTCAGGTTTAAATATTGTATGGCTTTTTAGGCATTCCGCTTGCCTTCATTCTTGGTAAAATAATTTTTTCAAAGTTATGTTTGGGTATTAAGAAGAAAGTTGATTAAATGTACTAATATTTCCTTCAAAATACTTAGTGAGGCATTTTTAAGAACTTTGAAGTGAGCACTGAAGTTCAAATATTTGTTCTTACAGAAAGTCTTTAAATTAGAGGTTTGTGGAGAGCCCATAATTTTCATAACATATTGTATTCTTTCTTATGTAAGCAGCTTAACAATTAATACATCTTAAAAGCAAGGCAAACTTAAGTTAATTTTAAAAAAAATATATGTACTCTGGTTATATTAAACTGCTAACATTTTTTTTACAATTGCAATTTTTTTACAAAAAAAATTTTTTTACCAAAACTCAGAGTCTGAAAAGCATTCTACCATTTCAGAAATTGAATTTATTGGGACAAACAAAAGAATGTGATTGGCTTATGAGATTTTCTCTGCTATGTAATTATGACATAACTATATGAGACTAGAAAAAGATAATTTTCTTTACATTCTTCTCTTGGTTAGTCTCTTTTATTTCTGGAAAACTTCTATTTTAAAAGCTTTATGATTGTATTTAATGTCCATATTACCACTGTTTTCAAGCCAGTTCTGCACAATACAGACTATATAATGTCACCGATGTTTCATTTTTTCAACAGATGTCTATCCTACTAACTTTCATAAAGATGCTTTCTTTCAACAAATGTTATTTGAGTAATTTTTTCCATTTTATTTTCTGAGTCAACATTTTTATATTTTCCTGAAAATCTCTTCTCCATTAGATGCTATTTTTGTTTTTATTTGAGACTTTTATTGGTGTTTGTCATCATGACATCTGAGAGCTTGGTAAATACATGTGGTTTTACTCTCAGATCAACACTTCCATTCTACAGATGCAGGCTGAAGCTATGTCCCAGGCATCTTCAAAGGGCTCATTATTCTGATTCTATCAGGATTAATGCTTTTAAAGACACAGGACTTAGACAGTTAATTTATTCACTTTTCAAAAGATGTGTGCACACAGTAAGAAATAAGCTATAGGCTTCCAGCAGCATTTGGTTGGAAGACTCTGGAATTGCAACAAGCAGAACAGTGCTACAGGAAGAACACATGTCTCTTTGTAAGTGTCCTTCATGTACATAGCTAAAAACTAGCAGGAGTTCATATGCTGTTTTGTTGTTAGATCTAGTTACACTGGTAAAAGGAAAAACAACAATAACAACAACAAAAAGAGAATGAGACTTGAAAAACAACCTTTCTCTGCAGCAAATTTTGACCACAAATCAGAACTGATTAACAAGGCTATGAATCTTTTTATTGCCTTTCTTGCAAGTCATTGAATACCACCTGAGCTATTGTACACCCTAGCCTTTATGGCAGCTTCATCAATTCAACTAGTGATCTCCAACAAGGAGGATTGCAATTGGATAGTAATGACACATCCATGACCATTCTTTATCTTTCTTGTTTCTGTGATACCTCTAAAAATTTGTAGATACCATGAAAACATGATACCCATTATTCAAGCTCCATATATATATTTCTTTTTTATTTTTTTAATTCTTTAAAGTTTATGATCAGGTACTGAGATGATAAGTAGTCAAAATATTTCCTCCAAAAATATTTAGAGAAGGCTTTGATATATTATTGGCCTTAATAGCTTTGATATAAGCATTGAAATTCATAGAATCATAGAATCGTAGAATATCTCAAGCTGGAAGGAACCCAGAAGTATCAAGTCCAACTCCTTACTCCTTGCAGGACTTAAGAGAGTACTCAGCTTCTCCTAGTTTAGTGTCAACAGCAGACTTACTTAATGTACATTGAATTCGTGTATCTGGATCATTAATAAAAAAATTAAAGAGCAGTGACCCTAAAATTAAGCCCTGGGGAATCCCACTGTATGTTTCAGGCTTCTACCTCTGTAGAATCTCTGAGGTGACCCCATAAGTCACCTGTTCTTCCTCCTTTGGGCTATGCTGTCTGCCAACCTCTTCCTACAGTTGCTACTCCTGATGACTGTGTGCTAGGCTGAACCACAGCTCACCTCCTACAGGTGAGGCCACTCTTTGTCTAACACCATGCACTTGCTCTCCCTTGAGCCTGAGGCCTGGACAGTGTCATCATCCTTCCAGAGCTCTGACGGGGTCCTTGACTTCAGATGACAAGGACATCACCAGCCAGTAATAGAGGAAGAAGTTTTTAAATTCAAAATCTTGTTATGGGCAAAAAGGAATGCATTATAGTTATGGAACCAGGATTTATTGTTAGTCCAGTTAATGTTTTCACAGTCTAATAAAAAATACAATCAACAGCTATTACTAGTCCAGTTACAAGGACAGTAAGAGTCATATACAAATCAATACAGAAAGTCTTCCTTAAGAACACATTAAAAATTGTTCTGCAATGCCCCCTTCCTAACAGCTCTCTCTTTTACTCTGGTGTTTTGATTGGCCTTCCAACATTCTTCAAGTGCACAGGTTGACAGTTTCAGACTTTACCCAGGTGAATGCCACCATTGGAAGATAAGAATACAATGACTTGGCACCCTGCAGTCCCCACGAGTGGTGTGGTACGATGACCACAGCAGGTGTAGTCACCTCTTCCCAGGGATTCCTCTGGTTCTCTGGAGGTACCCTTCTTCCCTTTCCCTTGACACAAAGGGCCCAACACCTGGGATCTGTCAGGCCATTGTCCCTGGCACTATCTGAGCAAGTGACAGTCATATGAGCATAGGAGTTCCAAACAGCTGCTTCCAACCAGCTCCAACTATCCAAGACTGCCTGCTCTCCCTGAGAGAGACTTGTCCTGCATCTGTGAAGCTGTTCCGCTGGAGACCGAGAAGGGGTGGAAAAATTTTACAATACTTCCAAGGAAAAGACAGCATCAATTTACAAATGCCTTGTAAAATTGAGCCACTCTTAATTTGTGTACCTTGAGAAATATCTAAATGGATATTTGAAATTGCAGATGTTTTACTTCAGTTTATTCAAATCATAGTTGATTATAAAGAGGAAAAGCTCTGAGAATTGTCAAAAAATTACTCTGCTTTTTGTCATCCTTTTAGTCAAGTAAACATACATTTTTCTATCATGACCAATACATTTTCCCTTATCTCAAAACAATCTTGTCCTTTAGAGAAGAGTTGGCTATTGAGATGTAGTTGCATCTGAAGAGTTCTAAGATGATTCATTTAATTGTGTGACTCACACTTAATTGTACTTTTCCATATAGACTTTTCCATATACAGCTCTTTAGGGGAAAAGGTTGGCCTTTTTCCAACTGCCATCAATCAAGAAGGTGATAGCAGAAATTCTGTTAAAATATAAATGTCACCATCTTCAACAACAACAACAAATCTTTAAAGGATCTTGTGATTCACTCAGTGATCCAGTTTTTCTTACTGATTCTTAATGCCCCTTCCATAATGCTCTGCTTTTTTAATACCTGCATTCACTGTAGGTAGCATAAAAAACAGATTAATTCTATAAATTAATTCTAGGAGTCCTAGAATATTACAACAATCAGGCTTTTTTAAAAAGAAGGATCCATTATATAAGGATATTTCTCTACAGAAGCAGCTTTCATACAAATAAGAATTTGATTTTGCAGGTTCTTCTTGCTGCAAATAACACTGTGCTTCCCAGTGTCTTACACTAAAGCTAGGGAGTAGAGCATTCATTTCACACCTTGAACTTGCTTAAACAGAGTCTGATTTTGAACTATATTATTGTTGTGTAAATTCCTACAATAAGAAGAAAATCTCATACAGGCAGTAATTTTATCATCCCAGATGATGGTATCAAGGAACACACTTTACCATGAAACCTAGTAGTATTTACTGGATTTGGGCACATATATCAACAGTTTACTGATTTCACATTGTGGTGAAAAAAACCTCACTGTCTGATCTTTTTTTTTCTAAAGGAAGGAAACCAGGTATATGGGTCAGGTAATAGGAGTAGCATATTTTAAAATAAAAGTTATTGGAAAAACCTGGAGCTGCACGCCATTTCCCTCAGTAGGTAATCATGGAGTACGATATTGGATCTTATCAAACCAGAAGTATAATAAGACACATGTATTAACTTAAAGTCAATATATAGAATAAATGATCTGAAGACAATACAGAAAATTAAGTGATTGCTCAAGATACTTGGGACATGTAGTCCTAGTTTCCAGGAAACTATCTGGATCTTTATAATTAACTTTGAAATATTAAGGTTTTGATCCTTAGCAAGTAAGAATATGAAAAAATCTAATGAAGTCCAGATAATATTTGCATATTGAAACTGTGCTACTATTTGCTCCAATTCACTCTTTCATGATGATACAGAGAAGTCTGACATTTATTAATGGTAAAATTCATTTTACATAACCATAAGCATCTAAGAGTTAAGTGGCTATTCTAAGCTGATCAGCTAGGTTTCTCATCTTGACAGAGAAATGGATGCAGATGCCTTCAGTGGTGATTCAAATAATTAAGCTAAGTGAACAAGCTGACATTCAGAGCTGGCTGTTTCTGTCCTACTGCCGTAAAAGCAGAATGAGTAAATAGTTCTGGATAGCTAATTGGCTTTTAGGTGGCTTACACTGGTGAAATGGGTCCTACCTTGTTTCACTGTAGTTGAATGCAGGATTTGTTTCAGAACTTAGAATTTCTTTGTATCATTCCAACTGATAAGATTTATAGTTCTCATATGTACCTGTGCATCCACTAATAATTCTTCAATTGAACAGGCATGAGTTCAAGATTTAGAAACTTATGAGCAATCTGTTAACCTCAGTGAGCTTAAGAAATCAGAATGGAGAAAAAAAATGAAGAAAGACAATGACAACCAGATTCACAAAGTTAAAAAAGATATATGATTTATTAAGGCAACAGATATAATATAATTGGAATTGCCAGTGATAAATGCACTGTCTTACACAAATATAAATGTCATCTCAAAATTTAAATGTATATCTCTATAACATTAGCTACCATTAATCATGCATATACTACAATAAACAAGCACTACAAGAAGTAAGCATGGATTGATACTTAGTGTTACAGTTTATTATTACGATTCTCACCAAGAAGGCATCCCTGCTTGTGGGAGAGAGAGATGTCCAAGCTTATTTATCCATCCAATAGTTTCTCCCCCCAGAAATGGAGGATTCTAAATGCCAGATTTATACTGGTAGGGAGGTGGGACTTAAGTCAACTATTGTGTATTGGTTGGCCATTAACAAGGCTCATTATGTGTTTGATTGGGGGGAGGGAGGTGAGGAAGAACAAAGGAGGTGATTAAAAGTGGTCTCCTTAGCTTCACCAAAGTAACAACAGCCTGTGAAATGCCCCTCTCACCCCAGGTGTCACTCAGTTGATTCAGTGGTAGACTGCTAGTGCTTATCGGCACAAGATAAACACAGTGTTGAGCATCTACGCTTGTTACTCTGCATCCAACACCCCTACATCCCACACCAGTGGATGAAAAATTGAACAATACTCAGTAATGCACACTTGCAGACCATGAAACAAATCAATCCTGTGCTGCATAAAAAGCAGCATAGCCAGTAGTTTGAGGAGGTGATTCTGCCATGTGCTTTTGTGAGACCCTACCTTGAATGCTGTATCCAGCTTTGAGACTCCCAATACAAACACCTGTTAGAGTCAGTCCAGAGAAGGCCCGTGAAAAGGATCAGAGGGCTGGAACAGCTCTCCTATAAAGACAATCTGAGAGAGTTGAGGTGTTCAGCTTGGAGAAGACAAGGCTTCAGAGACACTACAACAACAACAACAGTTAAAGGAGGCTTATAAGAAAAATAGAGAGACTTTACTGAATTAATATTTTTATGGATTTTTATCTCCTTGGAGATTCTAGTTCAGTGACGAAACAAACTTGCATTGCACACAAGCAAACCCCCAGCTGAGTATATATAATGCGTAATTTACACAGTAAATACAGACATTTATGAAGGCTAGCAGCATAAATATATGAACAAATGAAAATAAGAGTTTATGTGTAAAATTTTATGTGTATCATGAATCCAGACAAATAAAATAAAAAAAAGTAGGTAGACTCTGCATCTTTTCCTACAGAAATTTGAATTTTCTTGCTTTTTATCTTAATTGACCTAAAGGTTCAGACTGACAAACAAATTGCTTCATGTCATCTAATTTGTAAGAATGTTCATGTGTCTATTCCTAGAAAATGCAAACTAATACTGTGTTGTCTAACTCTCATTCATTGTGAGTCATTCATCAGGAAAAATTCTAAACTAGCTAAAAATAATTCTAAAATAACAAAGCTAGAGTATTCACATAAGCATACTCACTTTTAAAATATATTTACACTTAGCTACATACCAATAAAGTTATCTAAATAAGGATATGTGGTACAGTGGTATAACCAGGGTAGACTAAAAGTTCTGCTGATAAAGAAACAGTTTTATTCTGTTAGAAATGTTTTGGTTTGGGTTGGGTTTTGGTATTGTGTTGGGTTTTTTTAAGTGTAAAAATAATACCCATTCTCATTTAAGTTGTTTTTTTTTTTAAATACATTATTCATAAAATACAATCTAAGGGAAAATAAGCAGCTTATATTAATCAAGGTGTTTCAATATTTAATCACAAAACTATTCTTTACTTTTTAGCTGTGTTTTAAAATAATCTATCTACATTACATTTAACAAATGGTTTACTAAAAAGATTCAGAAAGAACAAGAAAGAACATTTCAGCAAACCTAATTCATTTTCGTCGTTACCTCAAACTTTTCTTATAACAGTTTCTCTTTAATTGAATAAGAATCTTTCACAAAAATCAAAACTAACAAAATGTTTATTTAGGCTAAAAATGCCCTTTAATCTTTGGCTAGAACAAGCTTTGACATCTGTAACCCTTGACTATACTGGGCAGATGGTAACACAACAGAACAGGCTAGGAAGACAAGTCTATAGTAAAGTAACACCAGGTTTTGCTTCATGTTACATGATCATCTCACCCTGAGACACTGTGGAGATTCCTCCATGTAAAATGATCTCTGTATCTATCATTCCTTGAATAACAAATTAGAGTTTACACTGGACAAGAAAAAGGTTTTATTAAGGGTAGCTGAATCTGGAGGACTTCAGGACTCGGAGAATTTGTCCTTCCCAGCCCACTACAGTAGAAAATTGTGTCAAACTGGGTAGACTTTAAGACACAGCAGGTTACTCCATCACAGCACAATGGATGCATATGTTTCTGTACTCCTAGATGCAATCAGTGGTGAGACTGAGGATGTATTCCTGATAAACAGACATATCCACACATTTGGATTACTTTTAGGCTGATTAGGATTGATAACCCTCATTTTCTTAATTCACAAGCACACCTGTATTCATAGAGCTCTCAGATACTAGGACAAACTACATTTTTCCAATATCTGTGCCTAGACCATAGGCCCATTATTCAGTCACAATCTCTCACCATGTCAAGTTTGCTAGTGGTGACATATACAAGTTTGTGTCTATCCTGTAGCTGTTCTCCAGACTGAGGTCTCTTTCAGTTTCCCCAGTCCTGGGTTTCCTTCAGGGCAGCTGGACCCTTCGTCAGGGGGTCTTTCTGTCTCCAGATGTTAGTAATTTTCGTTCATACCCTACTCTCTGAATAGTCCAGCTTGAAGTTTGCTAGTTGTTATACACACACACTCAGACCAGGGAGGTCAGCTATACTGAAAAAATTTTAAAATACGATTCAATGGGAAGACTGGATAAACTGTGTCAATCAAACATAGGGCTCTGTAAAACAGGTGTACTGATCAGACCTTGCTTACAGTCAACTCATTCTTTTTTCCTTTTGTTTTTCCATGTTTGTTCTTCTCTGTTTCACCTTAGTCAGTCCTTTTCTCTGCCTTTAGTCATTACCTGAGACATTTCACTTTAAGTTTTGTACAGTATCCAAATTAATTTCCTTGCTATGTTTTCTAATAACTCCTATAGCTCTTTAGGCAGTAATCCCATTTAGTTTGCATAGCATTTCAAAGATAGACTCCTTTTCCTTGACCCTTTGTTGAGCTTCACAACAGAGACAATGGTCTAATCATTGACCCTTGATGGTTTTAGGAGTAGCTGATTCAGTTTATGGTCTGTCATTGTTTGTCTGATCCTAGCTGGGTCTCTGTGTTTAACTGGATTAGCTTTTAGTCACAAAACCTAACATTCCATATAGGGAGCCACGTTACAATGAAGTGACACCAGAATTTACTTCATGTTACAGTAATACCTCACCCAGAGACACTGTGGAGATGCCTCTAGGTAAAATTATCTATGGTTGCTATGCCATCAATGGCAAGTTGGAATTCATAGCAGATGAGAAATTAATGCTCTTCATAAAATGCATTTCATACTGAAAGTTAGCTCAGTGAACCAAGATTATCATGTTCTGTAATGATGAATCTTTCCAAGGAAGACTTGTCGCAGGATTAATGTACAAGTAATCGAAATTAATCACAAGAAAAATTCTGTGTGATTCTGTGAAAGAAGAAAGATGTCGGAAGCTACTCTACCTCTATATAAGGAAATGCCTGCTTGGAGTGTAAGATTATCTATTAGATGTGAGTATTAAAATCCATAAATGTGAGATTAGGTTGAGTTCATTATGACTTGGATCCTTCCACAAAGAAAACAAGGAGCAATATATTTAAAAATATGTGGGAAGGGAGAGGAGCAGAGCCATCCACTGGTCTTAGCATATAAGGCATGGCTTTCGTGAAAGGCAGAGTTGAATGTTTACCAAGAATTTTGTTTAGAACCTGATAAACAGAATATTGATTAGTGGTCCCTCATACTGTAGTAACTAAGAGTAAACTTAGAGCATTTAAAGTCAAGGAAGATTTCTTGTGCCTACACTCCTTTTTCCTATGAGGTATGTGTTTTTGTTAAATCATCTGATTAAAGCTAATTACAAAAACGAGGGAGGATCAGAGTGTCTTCGTTTAAGGCTCAGAGAGCAGGATTTTCTCTCTATTGTCCCCTACTTTCCCAGGGGAGGATTTAAAAAAAAAAAAGGGAATAGAGAAAAAGATGCTTTGCACAAGGTTGGAAGTTAAGACTGTAACAAGTTTAATTAAAACCAACAGGGGAAAGGAAAAGGGAATTAATAAGGGATAAAGGATATTTAACTATATACAAAACCCGATCCCAGTAGTCCTGAGTGGAAGTGTCCAAGCAGTGCCTTGTAGCCTCTGCGACTCGTCACAGGGGACCGCAGTGGTGCCAGGGAGCAGATGGTGGTGGATGCTGCCGAGCACATGGATCTAGGCCCAGCCGTCCCAAGATGCAACAGGAAGCAGCCCAGGAAACCAGGAAAAGCCCATGAAAACCTTAGGCCTCCTCGGTTTTTTAGACTGTGGCCGGAAAGGGGAGGGAACTGTACTGATCTCGGACCCCCCAGGGTCCTACAGACACCACCTGTCCTTCCCTTTCAGGCTGTTAACCCTTAAACCATAACACAGAGAAACACTGACAGCTGAGAAACCCTAGCAATCCAATCAGTGCAAACCCAGTACCTTGAATTAGCTGCTCTCTCAGGTGATTAAAGAAGGACTAAACAATAGTCCTAAATGTGAAGTCTGCTAAGTTGACTCAACTAAACAGTATCTCTGTGAGGCCACACAAACTAAAGGACATTATTGCCTCAAGAGGTATAGGACCATTGTGATTTGAGGTGAAGTGTGGAGACTAAATGAACTTGATACTAAAACACAATAATCACAGATATATGCAATATTTAAGAATTGCACCATCCCCCTCTCCCACAGAGGACATAGCTCACACTGGGCACCATCAGAGCAAAGATGGAGCACAGAATACTCATTTCCTGACAAGCCTTTTCTGTGTCACCCAGAATCTGGTTTACCCTGAACAACTGGCTGTCACTGTTACTTACACTCATAATCTGCCCATCTGGGGAGTTCTTGGGAGTCTACAACTTCACAGTGACTGACAGGTTGTTTAAGGTCAAAGTACACCTTTATTCTTATAACTAGGTTACTCTCTTATCCGATAGGGTTCAGTAAAGTTCTCATGCTAACACTGCTGTCAGCGAGGTCCAGCTGCCATGCCACATGGATTTACTGAGATAGGGGAGTGGCACATAAGTTTAAGATTGTTAAAACTTACTATGGAATTTTTTAGGGATGTTTATGTAAATTAATTTCCATAATACATATTTGTCTATATAATATACTATATAGTTTGTTTGTATTCAATGCATATATTTACATGCAGATATATACTACATGAATATTTATGATTTATATAATTTATATAAATGGTTGTTTTAAAATACTTACATGTGTGTTATTATGATTAGACATTACATTTGTTACTTATTCATCTCTTCATATGGAGTTAGTTGCATGTAGACAGCTGCATGGACATGAGGTAATGGTTATGTAATTTGTGGACCACAATATACTCTGTGGTTACACAGGTTGCTTATGGGTGAGCTTGAAGTGAGTTTCTTATGAAAATACTAACATTAAAACAGTAGATCACCAAATAGTTTGGGGTTTGTAGCATGAGATTAATAGATCCAATGTCACAGGGTCAAATACTTTGCTAACAGTGTTGTTTTATTTGTATAGTGAGAACTCACAGAACCATTTTCCTTACGCTCATATGCTCATAACAACTGCTCATGAAAACTGCTATTTTCATTATTATCTGGAGGTGACAATTCTAGCAGTATATTCTTCTGTCATATCTTTTACCTAAGCAAATGTTTTGAGCATGTTTTTTAGTTTTAATCGGCTGTATGTTGTTCTCTTCCATGTGTTAAGCTAATGATGGAAAATGCCCAATTTGACTCTTTTTGGCCAAATCTTATAAAAAGATGTTTCTTATTGATAATGTAGTGGAAATTTCTGCAGAAAAATACTAAATAGAATAGGAATACATAGAATATGCATCATAAATAGAACAGAGACATTCTTTAGACCTACATAATTTAATAAAAAAAAATTATCATACAGATATAAGGATATAAACTCCTTTGATTCAAAAGAATTATTATATAAAGAAAAAGTATAATTTTTATATTACATTTTATAAAATATTTCAATGAACTTGTGCACCGATTTTCCCTATTTTGAACCAGCTAAAAAATCATACACATTAAGATTGCCTCATCTAACTAGAATGAAAAATAATAAATTTATCTATATGCTAGTTATGAAGGTGCCTGATATTTCCAATAACATCATAGCACTAGTGCTGGGGAAGAATTCAAATAATTGTGCAGCTTTGATGGAAAACATTTTTCTTATTTTAGAGCTCTTAATTTATTTTTTTCTGTAATTTGCTTCTTAAAATAAGAAAAATGTGTGTGCCAACCGTGTTTTAAAATTTTAGTCTGAATGCTTCAAACCTGAAATGTTAGTCTTCATGTCTAGGCATGAAGATATTCTGATATTGATACAAGAGGATGTGGATTAAGTAGAACTTAAGCTTTGTGGATCATCAGAGTGAGATCCAAGTAAAATAAAGTTCCTATATGATCCTAGACTTTGAGTGTTTTGTGAATTATTCCATCTAAAGTCAATACCTTGATTTCTACGTATTCAAAGAAGAATACATGTACATATATATTTACATAATATTTAATAGGCTCTGTAGGAAATTACATTTACATACATTGTTGCCTAAATTAAGCAGAAGTCACTCCCTAAATCAATAATATTTTCTGTATTCCATCAACTATGGAAAACAATTTAGCAGGAAT
>NW_010206717.1:41142-44600 GCF_000695765.1 Mesitornis unicolor
CTTCAAAGATATGTAAAACATTGGCACAAATTGCCTAAATTATTGAACTCATTCTGTGAAATAGAATTTGTAACCCTAATATAGATCCCCAGAATAGTCTCCTTAAAGTAAACAGGTGATTTGAGATTGCTGAGATTCTGGGATTTACTATGGAACTATGTTACATAAAGTGACATAATATAGTCAATACACAGGAAACTCAAAATGATTTTCAGTGTCTCTGTCATAACCACTATTCTGAAACCAGGACTGAAAATGCCCACTCTGAAGTTGGGCTGAGGTTCAAAATAAGAGAAAATACGTACAGACCAATCAGCTTATCAGCCATTAGAGAAAGGATTTAGCTGTCTGAATAGGTATTGCCATTTTAGGCTGCCCTGAAGTATCTGAGAAATCTTTGCTGATCTGATATGACAAAGATGCTATAGAAAACCATCATGCTCATGAAGAATCATCTGACTGTCAGGTAAGGTGCACAAGGGTATCTCAAAATACATCCTATATAGGAGCAATGGAGTAAAGCCATAAAATTTCAGGTGAAATTACTTTTTCAGTTCACAACTGTATTTACTGTATCTATGTGGCAGATGCACCCACCCTACTAGACCTGAGAAAAACCCAACAAAAGACAGTGATAAAGTTTCTGGCCCTGGTGGCTCCAGGACTGCCTCCCCCCTCACAGCTCGTGTCTGGTCCACACAGTGGGGGTCAAAGGCGGGAAAGTTGAGGTCCTCAGCCAGTAGGGGGTGACACGACCATGTATTGACCACAGAGCAGATTCGACCAGGGTATAAATGGGGCCCCGCCGGAGAACTCATTTGAGTCAGTCCTCCTCGGAGCAGCGGGTCTGCAGTCGGGGACTCTCCCCTTGAGTTGGGACGCCACTTAAGGAAACTTCTCGAGATTGAGAGCCCTCCCTTTTTGGTGAGTGAGTGAGTGAGTGAGTGAGTGCACATTTTGGATCGTTTGGCCAGAAACTTAAGAATTCATAACTCAGCCGTGTCTGATAATATTCCAAACCAGCATATCAAACCTGTATTTGTTGAATGTCAGTGGGATGTTATTTTGGTGAATGAAGTTTTGTCTGCTTCATTTCAATTGCAGATTAAAGCTTGTTTGAGTTCATTAATTGTGTGCATGTAGCCATTTTGGTGCAATTCCGTGACAATCTACAGTGATGATAAAAAGATTTTATGAACTTACTTTACATGTAAATACTTTAGACACTTAACTCAAAGTTCTCTATTCCAAAACAAGTCTCAACACTGGATTGCTATTTTCTTTCAAAATAGTAAAAGTGACAATGACCTTGCCTTACAGTCCAAGAGCTAAGAGTATTGCATACAATGGGTGATTTTTCTAAGGAGGATGTATTTACAAGGTTATTTAGCGAGAGAATACTTTCTTCTTTAAAACATCGCTATGTAGGTAGCTGGCACTGTGAAAGTGTGGTTCAGAGCTCAAAAACACTTCCTGTTCTTAAAGTTCTACATCAATCTTCTTGTGAAGAAAATACACACAAAACACCTAGAAATATTTTGATGACAGTGTAGTAGAAGAGTAGAATAGCAGGACTGTAATAAAGACTAATGTATAATTTTAGAGTGGAGCCATATTAAATTACCTGGGAAAGTTTAATATAGGCATTCCTAATTATTCAGTGCTTGATTTCTCAAATTTAATTTTCTTTTCATCTTGCACATACAAAAACTATGTATTATTCCTGGGCAATTATATTCCTGTCAAGATGATGAAATGTCAACTTGTAGTTTCTAAATTTTTGTTAAAGGGGTTATTTACTTGACTATCACTACAGGACTTCAGACAAACAAGGAAGCAAACAAGAAACATTTTAAATCACCAGGCACAGAGACATTTTCAGAACAACAAGCTCATGGATAATTTAAACATGAATGACACTTAAATAATAAGAAAAGAAAGCAAAACACTAAGTATCAGAAAACTGTAGGAAAGAGAAAAGTAAAGAATTAGAGCTACAAGCCTAAAATACCTTCTTTAGTCAAAAAATAACACTTCTTGCTGCACATAGTTGTTATACATATTTTTATATGTTCTATATATTTATTAAAGTATTGACAGGGTGTATTTAAGACACATAGATATACAATAGCAAGTAAATATATTGTTATTAGGTCAGCTATAGATACTTGTATCATAGACGTGTAGCTGATGTGACATGTGATGAATTACACAGCTTCTGAATAAAACTCACACTTCCAGATTCTAAGATTACCTTACATTTCACAAATATTCAGTGTTTTAAAAAATATTCATATTTTTTAGTCTCTGTCTCATGTCTGCAGCCAGAGATAGAAATGCAGTCTCTGAACCAGAGATCAGCAATTGAAAACAGTTCCAATCTGCAGAGGCTGAAGTTTTCCTCCTTGAAAAAGAGAAAAAATATTCTTCCTTTAAAGAAAAGCATCCTGATCTATAAGAACATGTTGTATAAAGTGTAAAGACAGAGAGGAAATATAAAATATTGAAAGAATGACTGGGGAATATGAGCTATAAGCTAAAGACAGAAGAAGGAGAAGGAATGCACCATGATGGTTTAGAAAAATAAGGAAGGCCATCTTTTAAAGAGGACCCTGAAGGCTGATAGAATTTGATATATTAGACAAATAATCTATTCATATTGAATTACAGTGAACATTGAGGATGATTCAACCTTTTTTTTCTGTGCCTGGGAGAATTTATGTTTGTAGGAGAAGAGTACATACAGAACTAGGATTGCTAATAAGTAATGAGCTTGAGGCTGCTGTAACACTATTCATTTGAGGAATTCTGACTTTACCATACTTTAGTTTTGATTTCTGTGACATTACAAAAACAAGTTCACTGTTCTATGAAAATGTCGGATTTCTCTACCCTTTCTTCAATTTAAAAAGTGAGTTGGGAGAAAAAAATCCCAGTCACAAATAAAATACATAAAAGCTAAAAGGTTAAAACAATCCTTGCTCCTCTTGTTGAATAGTTTTTCTGCCTATTTTAATCTCTTGTTCATGACCATCATTCTTCTTTGTTTCTAGGAAATTCCTTCTATGCATGGTTAGTTTGAAGTGTTGTATCCTATTCTTGCAGAAAAAAAATCATGTCTTTAAAGCATGAAGGTAGGTTTGTGCTTCACTAAATTGCTGAATGTTCTAGTTGCTAGAACATGAAGGTGGGATTGATCCATTGCAACAGTTACAAATAGTTACTCCCTAGTTTTTAAGGCTAATGAGATCAAGATTTTTTCCTAAGAAAATACATATATATACTTATAGTTAATTATGTTGCCATTCCCTGCTCTCCCTAATACAGCATAATTGAAAACCACTCTTCAGTCCTCCTTTCTTTTACCTTCAGTTTTCTGGCTATAGCATTTCTCCTGTAGCTGCGAATTTGTTTCAAAGATTAACTCATAATAAAATGAAATGAAATGAAATGAAATG
>NW_010206718.1:0-683 GCF_000695765.1 Mesitornis unicolor
CCTAATGGGACCCAGTGGGGCCTAGCATGGCTTAGTGTGGCCTAGTGCAGCCTAGCAGGGCCTAATGCATCCTAGTGGGGCCTAGTGCAGCCTAATGGGACCCAGTGGGGCCTAGCATGGCCTAGTGTGGCCTAGCAGGGCCTAGTGCAGCCTAATGTGGCCTAGTGCATCCTAATGCATCCTAATGCGGCCTAGTGAGGCCTAGTGCATCCTAGCAGGGCCTAGTGCGGCCTAGTGCATCCTATTACATCCTAGCAGGGCCTAGTACGGCCTAGTGTGGCCTAGTGTGGCCCAGTGCAGCCTAATGGGACCCAGTGTGGCCTAGCAGGGCCTAGTACAGCCTAGTGGGGCCTAGTACGGCCTAGCATGGCCTAGCAGGGCCTGGTGTGGCCTAGCACAGCTTAATGGGACCTAGTGCGGCCTAGCGGGGCCTAGTGCGGCCTAATGCAGCCTAGTGGGGCCTAGCAGGGCCTAGTGTGGCCTAGCAGGGCCTGGTGTGACCTAGTGCAGCCTAACGCAGCCTAGTGAGGCCTAGCAGGGCCTACTGTGGCCTAGTACAGCCTAATGGGACCCAGTGTGGCCTAGCAGGGCCTAGTTTGGCCTAGTGGATCCTAACGCAGCCTAGCGTGGCCTAGTGCAGCCTAATGGGACCTAGTGGGGCCTAGCATGGCCTTGTGCGGCCT
>NW_010206719.1:0-13342 GCF_000695765.1 Mesitornis unicolor
GGGGTCTGTGGTGCCAGAGGGACAGGGCTCGGGGGGCAAGCTGCCATGCTTGCGTTAGGGGTGGGGGGCACAAGGAAGTCTGCAGGGCATGGAGGGCTGCCAGAGGGGACAGATGGTGGGGGCAGCGGGCCGGCGTGCCGCTGGAAGCTGGAAGGAGGGTTCCCGTGTCTGGGAGGATGTCAGCCAGCCGGCGGGAGCCGGAGCAGGGAGGGGAAAGAGCACTCGGGATCCTTTTGCTGCGATGCTGCGTGCCGTGGCAGCGGAGAGGGATGCAGGCGTCTTTGTAGGGAGAGCAGCACCGAACAGAGACGCCGCCAAGAAGCCGAGCAGGCCCCTGATGCTGATGTTGTCATCTGTGTCTCTGTTCTGTGTTATTTCCAGCTGATTGGTAAAGATGGAAAGAGGGAGAGGAGGAGGAGGAGGAGGAGGAAGGAACCTGGGAGGTTCTGGCCTGCACAGGAGCATTTATTCCCAGTCCCAGCAGCAGTACCATTACCCGGCCTCTTCCCAGGGGGGCTGCATGGAGATCCAGGAGCTGGCCTCCAAGAGGGTGGACATCCAAAAAAAGCGATTTTATCTGGATGTGAAACAGAGCTCCCGGGGCCGCTTCCTGAAGATCGCCGAGGTCTGGATAGGAAGAGGCAGGCAGGACAACATCAGGAAAAGCAAGCTGACCCTCTCCTTGTCCGTGGCCGCCGAGCTGAAGGACTGCCTGGGGGACTTCATCGAGCACTACGCCCACCTGGGCCTGAAAAGCGGCCACGGTCACCGACACGAGCACAGCAATGACAAAGAGCAGCTTCCCCGGAGGAGACAGCAGCACCCTCCGCCTTCGCCTCCGGTGTCTGTGGGCTCTGAAGAGCACCCTCACAGCGTCCTCAAAACGGAGTACATCGAGAGGGACAACAGAAAGTATTACCTGGACCTGAAGGAGAATCAGCGGGGGCGCTTCTTGCGGATTAGACAAACGATGAGTAGGGGACCTGGCATGATGGGATATTTTGGCCACAGCTTGGGACAGGAGCAGACGATCGTCCTTCCGGCACAAGGGATGATCGAGTTCAGGGATGCTTTGGTCCAGCTGATCGAAGAATACGGTGAGGGGGACATAGAGGATCGCAGAGGGGGAGGCGATGAGCCCCCGGAGCTCCCCGAGGGCACCTCCTTCCGGGTGGACAACAAGCGCTTCTACTTCGACGTGGGATCCAACAGGTACGGCATTTTCCTGAAGGTAAGTGAGGTGAGGCCGCCCTACCGTAACACCATCACGGTTCCGTACAAAGCGTGGACGCGGTTTGGGGAAAATTTTATCAAGTACGAAGAAGAGATGAGGAGAATTTACAACAGCCATAAAGAAAAAAGAATGGATGCCAGAGAGGACAGTGGTGAAGAGCAAGAGGGTCTCGAATAGAGTGCATTGGACTGGCCATCTGGCAAAATAAAACAAAACAAAACAAAACAAAACAAGCAGAAATCGGTGAGAGGGACTGACCTGTAGTAATTTCAAGTCCCCCCCCATTTTTTTGTAAAGTCCTTTTCCGGTAGTTCTTGCTAACTCCAGTACGTAATGTCATAGGAGTCTGGTTATCACTTGAAATTATGCCCAAAACATCTCCGTGTGTCTTAGGAAAGTACCAACCTCCCGAGTCCGTATGAGTCAGCCGCTTCGAGTGTTGAAGACTCTGGAAGTACACATATCAGCACAAACAAAAATCCGGCACTCCGACCTTTAAATAGTCTTGTGTTGCACTTCAACGCGATACAAAAAAAAAACCCAACTTCACACCCAAACCTTATGCTGAGATGTATCAGTTTCTGCTTAGGACGGGTTTTCCGGGACTGAATTCTGCCTGTAGTCGGTCAAAAGGCTGAGCAGCGTATCCGTAGGGCGTTGACAGCAGAAGTCATCTTCCCGTGAATTGCTCTTATGTCTATGAGGAGAGGCAGAGGTTTTCAAATTGGCATCTGTTGCTTACTGAGTTTGAAAGGATATTCTGTGTGGGTAACACCTCGCTAACCGGTCAGATTTTTTTAACGTGCTGGTGAAAAGCGGAAGATTTGTTATTCATTTTGTAGTTTTGGGCTGACCGAATAACCCGAATATCCCAGGAAAACAAAGCTTTGCTCGAGTGCTACTGAATGGCAATGGATAATAACCCGCTCCTCATCGACATCTTCTGCCCATGCCAGGCTGATGAATTTTGTTTTTTTCTTTTAATGCATTTGTCCAAAAAAATGTCAAAAGGTATTTTTGTAGGAGGGGTGTTATGGGTTCCAGCTGTGGAGCGGAGGTGGAGAGACGGCCGCGACCGAGGCTCCCAGCTTCTCTCCCAAACGTGAGGTTGATGCGGTCGTGATGTTACCCGTGTGAGGAAAGCGCCCGGGCGTTTTTCTCCTCCCGTGGCGAGAAAGAGCTTTGGGGGGTTTGGTGCACCATTGGATTGGTATAAAAAGGCGTCTCTCGTACTTACCCATCGTGCGTTGCCAAAGCTGTGGTTGACGCCGCGTCGGGTTTTCTGTCGTGTTGATTTTCCAGTTGTTGTTCTTAAGAGATAATATCCGTGCCCTGCCGTCACCCTCTTCCCACCCTCTCAAAGCTGGGCCCATCATCAAGCAAGTCCATTCCTGATCGCCCACCTTGAGGTTTCGGTGTCCTCCCGCTGAAGTCTCTGTCACGTACATTTTACGTCTCGCGATAGAAATTCTCTGCCTGGAGGGAAAAATGTGTACAATTACCTGTTGAGGAGGTTGAGGAAAGACTTGGAACATTCTTTGTCATTACTTAAAAACGGAATATTTACAATATGAGGGGCTTTTCCAGCCTTTGGCTGATCAGCTCGTCTCCCTCTGAAACCAGCGGGAGTTTGAATCAGTTCCAGGTACTTCCCACAACACATTGCCCGCCTTTAAGATTTGGTTTTTTTTATTTGGGAGTTCATGTTACTGCGTCCAATGAGATCTTTATAATGGTTTGAGTTGTTGTTTTTACAGAGTGGCCTAGTGTGCACGTGGACCAGCTATTTCCTCATCTGACCATTACATGGTTCTTTTTTTTAACCTGTTGCGAAATGTCTTTATCTCCAACCGAACCATTCATCATTTTTGGTCAGGACCCACCTGCACGCCGCACGGCCACGCTCGATCCGAATGCAATTTAGTACCTGTTAACATCATTAACCATAAGGAGAAAAGTTGGGGAGGCAGGGGTGGGAACCAAGAGGATAATCTGGACTTGAGTGTGGGTACTAAAACCACTCGATCTGTTTGAACTTTCAAAAAAAAAGGAAAAAAAAAAAAAGAAAAAAATTAAAAAAAAAAATAAAAGCTTGCACCAAAGTCACCAAAGAACCTTTAGGAAAATGTTACGGTTGTGACAGGAAGTAAGAACGTTAATTTCACTGTTTTAGGTGATTCCCCCTTTAGGTAAAACCACTTTTAGCAGTTAGAGCAACCGAGCCTTTGGCTTAGTGTCCAAAACTCCCGTCCGTCTCTGCGCAGATCGCTCTTTCAGGTACTTTTTCAACTCTCGGAGAGATTTTTCTCGCTGCACCACTCATAAACAGCTGGCGGACCACGATGAATCAGCAGGAGGTTCAAAGAGGTACTGGTTCATCTTTGCTCTTAGGGCTTCGGTCCCAATGTTTTTAACAAAACCCACCACCAACAAACCGCAACCAACAAAGATTAAAATAACCCTACATCCCGGTATCGGTGTTAAAACCAGAACTGAGTGAATGAGTCCTTGACGCGTACGTCAGCGTATCGCTGGCTGCTGCTGCTCGTCACAGTGCCTGGAGTCAAAATTCACTTGTGTTCCAACAAACCGGAGCTATGAATGTACAACCTTTTTACGCTCGCCTTCCCCTTCGCGTTTCTACGTGGCGTTCCTCCCCCACGAGCTTGACATCTCCCCCTCCCAGCCTACCCTTGCCTCAAGGGATCGCGAAAGCTCCTACGTTGGAATGAGCCCGAGTTCCCGTGTGTGTTGTAAGTGCTCGCTCCTTCCCTGTGTTCCCGTAGTGTCGGTGAGGAAAATACTTGCGACGGGCAAAGCGATTGGAAAGGGGATGTTTTCTTTACCGTTTTAAAAGGGAAAAAAAAAAAATAAGAAAAGAGACACGAAATGGCTTTCCTTCTTGCTGCCCACTCGCCGTTTTGGCTGGATGCAGCCCGGCTGCATCTTAGTTTGGCTGACAGCAGCGTGCGTTCCAACCGTTTTTTTAAACCCCCCCCCCTTTATCCTGTGTTAACGAATTGGCCTTCCGATGGCATTAGTTTGTTGTAAATATCGGCCAGGAATTTGGTTCTGGCACGCGGGTATCCCGTAGGATCCACGAATGCATTTACTCTCCCCTCTCCCCACCCCTGCCCCCGGCACGGGATGCACCTTAGTATCCGAAATTGGATCGGGATCTTCATGTCCGTAGCCGCCCCACCCGTGGGCGGGTTTCCGCCGCGCTGGAAAGCGCCGACGCTTGCAGCTCTTGCGGTTGGAGGGTGATACGGACTCACTCGAAATGTAGCAATGCAAGACTAGAACGGTGAGATTTGGAAACGGGTTCCTGGTTATTGTTGGCAGCGCCTCTTCAGCTTCCCAGAGCGGCGAGAGGGCGGGCCGCTCGCGCGCAGAAGGGCCCGCGGAGATGCTTGGGAGCGCCGAATCCCCAGTGCGTTTTAAGTGTTTGGTCCTGATGCCCTAAAACTGCCACGTCCCTTAAACTTGAGAAAACACAAGCTTATTTGCACTAGAAAGAACGGCCAAAAACAATCCTTAGGAGGACAGGGTGAAGAGCACCGGTCTGAACCTCTTTTTTTTTTTTTCTCATGAGAGAATTTCCTACGAAAGCCCTCACCTCTGTTTCGAAAATTGTACGGTCCCGGCAGAAAGTCTGTCAGTTCAATAATGAAATCGTAATGCACTTTATATTGTGTAAATAACAGCAGGAGCACGTTTCTGCTCCCGCTCTGGTAGGGGGATGCTTCGATAACGTAGTCTGATGCTGAAAGAAGCCATCTCCTGCATGCACGTGTCTGTCAGAGCCCTATCGTACTTGCTTGATCCAGCTCCGCTCGTATGTTAGAGGAGGACAGGCGCTCCTTTAAGGATCCTCTCAAACCACCGAGAGGGCTTTGGTTTCGTTATTTAAGTTGTGATTTGCAGAGCCGCTGAGCACCCTGAGCTCCACCGTCGCTGCGGCTCCTCGCCCCATCTGCAGATTGGGTCCCCAGCGTTGCTGCCGAGGCTTAAACCCAAGTTTTTCACGTATTGTCTGGAGTTCAGCAGCTCCCTCAGACTTGGCACAAAAGCAGGGATGGTCCCTAAAAGCTTATCCTGGGTGGGAAGGGGCCGCGGGGGCTTCCCTTCCCTTGCAGCCAGGGGATTTGTGTGGAGTCCAGCCCGTCCAGACAGCTTTCTCGGGAAAGTACGGAGGCAGGGGCGTGCTAACAAAGGGTCGGGAAGTGTTTTGCACTGGTGTGGTGAGGGTGACCCGCCGGGCGCTCCGAAAGGGATGGCAAAACCCACCATCGTTGTGGTTTTGTCGCCTCGAGCCTCGCTGACGGACTTTACCCGTCAAGAAGAAGCTGCAGCGGTTCTTGGTAACCTACTCGTCGTCGTTAAGTGTGTCTTATCTGTATCCGATATATACAAACTCATATCCACATGTAGGCATTAATATATTTATGTGAGTATATTGTAGCCTGTAGTAGCTCGTAGCGAAATAATCTTATTTATCACAAGTACGCGGTATAAAGAGGGAGCAGTTTTCTCCCGCTCCCAGTCCGGACAGACGCGTTATTCCACCGAGAGCCGACTGCGTGCTGTTCGTCGCGGCCCTTTTAAGAAGATTTCCGCTTCTAAGCGCTCTCGTCCCTTAGGTTTTCAGCAAGGTTGCAAGTGAAAACGTAGCCATGAGAAGGCAAAACTCTTCCTTGGAGGCGTTGTTGTGGTGAAGCGAGAGCTGGAGGTGAGGAGCAACTGCAGGTACTGCCGGCCACATCGTGTTTCACTGCCATTTCACAGTCCCCTGGCTCTGCAGACCTCTACCACATTCAGAAAAGCTCAAAAAGCTGTCCTTTATACTTAGAAAAAAATAGCAAGCAATTACCAAAAGCAATGTTAGCGTGCTTTTTTTCCCTGCTAAAGACATCCCAGTCTAATGATTGCATCTTTTCTTCTCCCCTGTGACCCACTGAAGTGATCTAAACTCACGGGGAAGGGAGCTGGTAGTGGTCAGGGAGCCTGCTGCTCCCTTGACTTGCAGCCCTTTTATCCAAGCGTGGTAATTTTTATAGCGGAAAAAGGTTTATTACTGGGTCTTTTTAATGGGCAGGAATTAATGAATGAGCAGGTTTAGTTCAGTGGCATCTCATCTACCTTTTGCTGTGCATACAGGATCCACATGCAATTTAGAAAAGAATTCCTAAAGACAAGTCTACCTTCCGTTGAATTTTCTATGCTGCTGCCCCCAAAATTAAAACACCCTTTGGTGTGAAGGGTCTCGGTTGCCCTCTGTGCCCCACACACTTGCTGTTCGTTATCGTTTAGCCCATAAGTGCTGTGAAATCAGGGCTGTGAACACTCTGGGGTGATTCGGTCTTGCCTAAAAATGGCTGAATTCTGTCATGACCACAGCAAAAAAAAGCCCTTGCCAGGTGACAGGGTGCTTTAGGACCTGGATATTTTGGAAAAAGCTCAAGCCGGGTCTTTCGCCGCTCTGTTTCTCCAAAATCTGCAGAAGCTTTCGTGGGCCGCCACCGATTTTTCTTCCTAATATTTTGTCATGCCCATGTCCAGTTCCCTGCCTGTACCTCCGTAAAGGCAACAACATTTGAAAGCATCGAGGTAAAGCAAAATATCAGGAACTCCTGATAGATGACATGGTTTAAAAATTGGCTTTCCAGAAATGTCAGAGCAGAAATTGAGGTTTCAGAAGCCAGACGTCGTCTTGACGTTTCTGTGACAGATGTCATTAGATCGTTCCTTCTACACGCCGAGGCATCGTGCGAAACGTACACCCACAGCCTCGGGACTCTCTGCTGTACATTAACTTCTAGAAAGGTTGTCGCTGGATTTACCTCCTGGCCTTTTCACGCTCATTAGACCTGGTTTGTGTCTGTTCTGTACCCAGAGGCACTGGCCCAGCCTGGAAGTGCCTGGCCACCACCCAATAAATCCATCATTAGCGACTTGCTAATTCATCTTCCTGTTCGATAGGCTACCTCGAACCACTTGGAGCGGCGCTTGGAAATTGCTAGTGACAAAGAATTGGGGTTTTGGCTGGTTCAGAGCCATCCTGCGTACCAGTATTCAACAGGGAAGGATAACGGCTCCTGCCTTGGAGCCGGTGGATGGGAATGCAGCCGGTCAGTGGGGTTTCTTAACCGCGGTGTGGGGAACCCATCCCGTAGGCAGAAGGTTGCGTTTGGCTGTTCCTTCATCTTGGTAACTTGCCATGCAGTGATTAACTGGAGGAAAAGACGGCCCCTCGTGTCGGTTGCTTAGCTAAAGCTAAGGGGCTCTGCCCAGCGCCGTGCTGATACAACATCTATGAACTTGTGTGCGTATTGCGTACAAATTAACCGAGAGAGAAGGGGCAGAGGAGGATTAAATATGTATTTAAAAGAATGATTTTATGTCCTGTTTCCAATAGGTCCTTCGCTTTTGATAGGGTGAAATTTTAGCTGTCGTCTTTGCTGTTGTCCGTGTCAGAGGCGTTCAACGTGCAATACAAGCAAGGAGATAGATTTCACAAGCAATACCCGCTTACTCTACTATTAACGTTGAATCTTTACACTACAAATCGCGTGCAATAGAATCTGCATTTCAAAACAGCCGAGAGAGTATGTGGGATAAAAGACACGGGTTAACCCCGGGCTCTTACAAGTATTCCCATCTGGTCGTTTTGCTGAGCACATGTTGTTGGCAGGAGGCGGAGGGAGAGGGGGAGTAAGAGCAGAGAGAAGCACTTCCCACCGCGGCAGAGGAACGAAAAGGCAGGAGGGGGCGGAGGGAAGCGAGGACAAGATTCGTGCTCCGGAGAATCGCAGAGCACGACGCTGGGTTTATCTGCGGTACGAGGAGTTACTGGCACCGTCGGCGCGAGTGGCTTGGCTCTTGCTGTGCTGGAGGAGGCTGAGGCTTGCCCAGGAGTTCGTTGCAGAAGCGGAGAGGAGCGTATGGGTGTTGTGGCCTGTAAAGTTTGCTGGTGCCATCTCAGTTTGTGGATGCTCGCGTGTGCTTCGCTCCGTACGCCTCCTGCTCCGGAAACGAGCCGGAGCTGCGCGACCGAGGGTTGCGTTATCGATGGGGCAGCTGCTTTTTTTCCTCGCAGAAGAAAGGTGTTGGGGAAGGCTGGAGGAGATCAGAGGGAAAGAAAGGATGGCCCCGCTGTGAAAGGGGCTTTCAAGAAACCAACTCTGTGCCTGTCTTTGCAAAGGGGGCTGTGTCGTTTTTAACAAGGCTCTTTGCAGATGGTCACCGCTTGCGTCGCCTTTGTTTTCCTGGGCACCGGCGCTCTGAGGTCTGCTGTACAGAAGCGGTCAGCTCTAGGAGCTGTGGAAAGCCGTGCTTTGAAGGACTGAAGTGCTGCCGTAATTGCAAAGACTCTGGAAAATCTGTCGGCGTCTCAAGCTGGGTCTCCTGATCGTGGAGACCGGATACCTTTGGCTTTATTCTGCCCGTGCCTATGTTCCCCACCAATAAAACCTCCCTACCTCAAAGGGGTGTGACAAAGACGAGTTCGCTTGGCATTCGAGTTCTTGTGATGATCTGATAGGGATTGATACTGATGATCTCTGGAAGCAAACACACCGAGTAGATAAGTATGCAGTGTTTGGAAGGTATGTGTAGGTCAGGCTTGGATTACGTACAGAATGATAAATGAAAAAGAAATCTAGGTACTGGAGGAGGAGGAGAAGTGATAGGGGATTGCATAATTCAGCTCTATGGGGATTGCGTGATTAAGCTCTATGCACACGTCCAAAGCAGTCAGAATTGAGGTTACGTAGATAATCCTTAGTTCTGGCACTTCCTGACCTTTGATTGCTCGATTTTCCAGCATTTTTTTCCTCTGGTGTTTTGTGTAAAGCTTTACTGGTGTATTGTCTTACCCGCAAAAAACCGCTGGCTTGCTCAATAGATGTGGGGGTTTGATCCCGAATGGAGTTTCACAAGAACTCCTCCACGGCCAACTTTCCTTCCAAGAAGGAGGAAAGACCAAAGAAGTCTGAAAGCGAGCAGGACGAGAGGATGTCACGTAAGCTGTGCTATGGTTGGGCTGGCAGGGACCCCTGGAGCGCCTCAGATGTGATCCCCTTTTCAGAGGTGGGACTACCCGAACCCAGCCCCTTCCTCACATTGGTTTCCACCTGGGCTGGCGCTCCATAGCCTGCAGAAAGGGACAAAGCAGTGACATACTTGGCTCTAAACTTGAATTTACAGCTACGAGGGTACCTCTAATGGTGTGTTTTGGGGTTCACACAACAAAAAGCTGCTGTGTTTTCCCTAAGTTGAACAAACCGGAAAAAAGCCTGCTCTTTAAAATCTCCACTGGTGGATATTCCCAAGCTGTTTCAGTGGTTCACCCTGCGCACTCTCAGATACTTTTCCTGCTGTCAAACCCACGCTTCCCTTGCTCCCATCCAATTCTGTCGCTTTTTACCTTGCAGGCCAAGCTCTCGAGAGGAATCACGGGAACAGTTTGTTCCCATCCTTGCTGCGGCTCTTCTACATAATTAAAGACTGTTGTCGGGTCTCTTCTGCATCCTTCTCTGAGCAAATACAAAGCCTTCCAGCGAGGGTAATTTTCAGCCCTCATCGTGTTCTTGTTGCTTTCTGATCACTCCTTTTTATTTTTTTTTCATTGAATCTAGAATTAATGAATCTAAAATTGGGAGAAATACTTTTGCTGCGATCTTACCAGTGTGGAGCGGAAGGGTTGTGAACAGGACAAGGGTTTTGGTACACCCAGGACACTGGTTTAGGGGTTTTTTGCAGCAGTGTACGCAAGACCGGTTTGTATCTCTGCATCCTCGCAGGTTCTCTTTGGCAAAGCCACTACAGAGGCTGGAATTCTCACTTTCTGTCTGTGCAAAGGGTTTTATTTCTGCTTTGACACCGCAGCTTGCTTTATCCTGACCAAGCTGCACCTCACCTCTTTTCAGAGGAGATTTTGAGGTTGCCAGGGCCATTCTCAGTTCTGCTCCTGTTCCTCTCAGCGCTTGCAGAGCTTCCCGCGTCCCCCTGCAAGTTCAGTAATTCTTGTCCATCGTCAAATCCTTGATCCAAATACAGAAGAGTGCAGTATCCAGGGCAGACCTCGTTGGGACCTCGCTTGCTAGGTCCTACCAGTTTGGCTGTGGTACTAATTAGCAATCGTCATTTCTAATTGTAGAAATCATAACCACTTCCTCCTTGAGGCTGTGGTTTTCTCCAGCTGCTGAGGTTTCTTTCTCCCTGCGTTTTCTCTGGAGGCTCTGCAGCACCTGAACAATCATTTTTTGCCCTTGTGTAGTAGTTTCAGACAATTGGGACTATTCAAATACCAGAGCCCGCATTTTCCACGCAGCTTCGCAATGGAAAGATTCCTGTATGTGGTGGGGCGGCAGAACACCCTCTGTGATTCGTGCCTCCGCTTCTTTCTGAATAGGACATCAAAAAATAGCCCATCAACACACGTTCTCCTACAGGTGAACTATTCTCTTCAATGCTAAATCGTACGACACCCTCCCCATCCTCACAAAAGAAGCCCTGACTCAAATGCTACCAAGATACCTGCTCAAACACAAGCGTGCAGGATGCATCTGGTGACAATACCAACTCCCGGTGCCAATTTGCTTGGAAATTCAGGCCTTCCCTTCTGTTTCAACGTCTCCGAGGACTGTTTCAGAAGTGTGTTTTCATCATGCACTCGTGTCACCAGAAGATTTACATGACCTTTGCTAGCTTGAACCAAGAATTTGTCTGGATTGCCATTCCTCTCCGCTTGTTCTGCCTCTCCTGTTGCTCATGCTCCATGTGCCCCATCCTTCCCCCTCTCCTGTTACATCTGTGGCTTTCTGATTTTCTGCAGCGTTAGCTCTGCATTGCTGTTGTTTGGATCTGGAAGCAAAACTGGCCAGCGCTTGAAATTCAGTTTTCCGTGATCCTTCCAGCAGTAAAACACTTCACAGAAGAGCTCTAAACAGAGGCAGTGCATCAGATCATTACAGGGACCCGACCAACAAAAATAATCCAACGTTCGAGCGATATTTCTGCTGGAAAAGGTGCAGCCATGGGTCATATCATCTGCTGCGGGTGAAATCCCCAAATGAATGAAATCCCGAGACACTCAGCGTTGGCGTTCACTCCCAGGTGACCCTGTTTTCTCCCAGGGGTGTCCTTCCTTCCTCCGGATACGTTTCAAGCCCCTCTTCTGATTTCCTAGGTGAGAATCCACGTGTTTCTCTGGTGAGAAAGCCCTGTGGCTGCCTTGTCTTAACGTGGTGGTGTCTCCATCTCCTCCTGCAAGCAGCCCCCATCCAGCCATGCGAGTGAATGGCGTGAAGACCTCTGGCTTTCTGGGTTTTTTTCCAACTCCCAGAAGCTTCGGCTGCGCTGGAATTTAATTGGATTTTCCTTAGTAACATCTCCGTTGCAAGCTGATCTGACTATTTCGTGTGGGTATAGCTATAGAGAAGTTCCTCCTCTATAATCACTCGACACGTGTGCCTTCCAGAAGTGCATTTAAGCAGATGACCAACATCTGTCACACAGCAGTTGCTCTTTCTCCCCTCCTCTTCCTCAGGAAACGGCTGAACGCGCCAGTGCAGCCCTGGTATTTTGACCATAAGTTAATGATCCCTGCTGTTCTGCATTCGTGCCGTCCAGGGCGAGCTGGAGCACACAACCACCCTGATGGTTTCACAGCACGGGAGCAAACCAGAGGGCTTATGTGGGGGGGGGGGCAAATTTGGCCGTTTGCATCGCTTCCACTTGGCAACTGGTGTTGAACAGGAGCTGTTTGGTCTCGGGAAGTTCCCCTTCGCCCGTCGCTGCTGTGCAAATTGTTGGCTTTGCTCTGAGCGTAGCATTGAGGAGCTCCCTGATGGAAAAAGGCTGTCTCTCTGCCAAGAAGCTGATGGGGGGGCGTCTGAGGCCAGCGACAGCGCGAAGGTTCAGGCAGCGGAGAGGTGACAGAGCAGCCCTCTGGATTAACTGCGACTCGGCGTGCGGCCAGCGGATTTATTTCTGGTTGAGATGCGTTCGCGATAGCTGCTTTTTCTGCTCTCCTCCAGGTTTTTGAACGCTCCCAAGTGCGTTTATGAGGTTGATCAGAAGGGAACCGAGCCGCCTCTGTCTGAAAGGAGTTTGAAAACCTTAGCGTGACGCCGTTGCCACTTTTCAGACAGCTTTTCCCAGCCAGGCGTCGCAGCAGGGATGAGCAGAGGCCCTTGACAACCAAGAATAGAGGGCGAGGCTGTGATTCAGTTGATTACAATAGTATTTCTCCTAAACCCTAAAACTCGGTTAATGCGTGCTGAACCCTTTTCTTCTCTCTTCGCCTTTCGTGGCGGGTGCAGGATTATACTCGCGTGCCTGTGTCTGGTGGCTAATCCTCCGATCTGGGAGGGATTTGGGGACAGACCGCTGGGTTTCTCTGACGCTTTCGCAAATTCACAGAGGTAAATACCAGGGGAAGAACTCAACCCAAGGGCCAGCCCTGAAACTTGGTTTGACTCAACCATCTATATCTTTCTACCTTGGAAATGCTCCCCGGCAAGCGGATTTTGTCAACTGGTTTCAATTTACCTTGTCCAGCTCCCATTCCACCCACCCCTAATCATCAAAAATTCTCTCTCTTTCAAGTCCTTTAAAGCTGTAGCGCGTCTCCTGTTGATGTGACGGCTTTTCTTTCTCTCTGAGATATAAAAGGCTTCGTTGGACCATTCCCAAAACTTGTGTGGCGAAATTGTTTCATTTGAGAATTTGGAATGATCCCTTCCCATCCTGGTAAAAATTAGGGCAAGTTTTTTGCTTCAAACTCTTACTTATAAGGCTGAGTATAGGCAGCGTGTTGGACAAGGTGAACCGAACCTCGTGCCTCTTATCTCAGAGATAATCCTTCACTTCATACAACATACTTGGCATTTTACTTCTCGCTGCATCTGGCTGCCAAAACTAAAGCAGCGTGAGTAGCAACCCCTGTCGATGCTTTGATGGCTCCATGTCTAGGGACATACTGTCCTCGCTTTGCTTTCAGGGCCCGGTCCCAGTTGTGCTGTTCCTCTTCCCAGTTTGATCACTAAGAGCAGTTACCAGCCCAATTCCTGTCTCAGAATCACACAGAATCACAGAATCGCT
>NW_010206720.1:0-2206 GCF_000695765.1 Mesitornis unicolor
GTTTGAGACTTCAGGATACTATTTTAAATAATGAAAATAATATACATAATGCAAAGTAATTAATCCCCATCTACTCCAAAAGCCAGAAAATCTTAAGGTAAAAACTGGCTATTTTGGAAGATGCAGAACATTCACAGTATATTGCCTGAAATTTGTCCATGTTCATCAGATTGTTCAAACCTGTGGAGGATTAGATGATGGTCTCAAATTCTATTGGACCAAAAAAGCAACTCAGGCAGCAAAGAAGAACGTATCTGTTGCCTTTTACAGATGCACATGCTTTCACAATATACATACAATACTATATGATTTAACTGTTTGTTTCCATCTTTCTTAGGACTTGCTATGGTACAATAAGCTATCTAGACAAATTTTTACTCCAAGTTTAAAAAAAAGTGTCAAATTGTTTCCTGAGTTTACATCTTTTTTTATTTGTTCTTCAGATAATTTTAAATTTTTAAGTTTAAAAAAAAGTGTCAAATTGTTTCCTGAGTTTACATCTTTTTTTATTTGTTCTTCAGATAATTTTAAATTTTTAAATTTATGTCCTGTATTTAACTGTACATGTCTTTTTCATTCTGCTGTGACCCTGGCAATGTTCTTTAATCTGAGTCCCTATGGTCTCTTTTACCCTGTGCTCTCTTATCTTTTTGACATTGCTCTGGGCCTTTTCTTCCAGTAAACTCCCAATATGGTATTTTAAAAAGTTCTCAGATCAATTGGTAGAATTGTAATTAGCTTGTTAACTTCCAGTCTCTGTCTTAAAACTCATCATTAATTATATGAATGTATTGTATTTTCTATCTGTGAAATAGCTCATCTATTATTCCCCCCGAGGTGTTCTATTCACATGGCTTTAGATAATTGCTGTAGGAATAGTGGTGCTGTGTGTATCTCTGAAGATCTCGTTCCCATTTTTCTGGGAAGACCTGATCTACCTCTTAAGGCAGAAGCAATGGTTAAAAGCAATGGTAAAAAAATGGGCAAACAGCGGAATACTCTCCATAATGGACTTCTCAATGCAGAGAGTGGGAGATTCCCCAGAAGCCATTCCTCATCTACGAAAGGAAGGTGCACACCTATCAGCATGTGGACAGGAGGAGTAACAGGGTAGTGCAGGTGTTCCTACACTATGGAAATCTGAAAAAATGGGGCATTATGGCCATGCTGATGAGTAATGGCCCTGACTTCATCCATGTCTGGTTTGGGCTGGCCAAGCTGGGTTGTGTGGTGACTTTCTCAACTACAGTGTCCAATGTAGAACTCTCCTGCACTGCATTAATCCACATGCAGCACAAGCAGTGGTGACAGGAGAAGGTAAGTCCTGTATTGGGTTTGATGTCCTACTGACTTTCTACAGCTTTTTGCTTTTTATCAAAAATAGAGTATCAGAGCTATTTCAAACTGCAAGCACTTCATATAAACATACAGACATGCTGGCTAAAAAAGAGTGGAGAGAGAGAGTCTTGTTTAAAACTCAAGTGTATCAGCCCCAAAAATATGGAGAGTTAATCGGCATAATAAAAGGTGTTTTCTTTATTCCGTTTCGTGTGCCACCTCAGGTTTTCTATACCACACAGTTTTCAGTTGCTACTCTGACAAGAGATTTATGCATTTCTGTCCTGTGACTTTGTCTTGTGCCTTTTACAGGAGCATGGAAGCTTTTTGAAGTAATAATTTACTTTTACACACTTCTCAGCAAGGAGAAAGAGAATTATTCCTCCCCGTTTCTGCCTCCAGTTTACAGAGTGTACCGTCCTCCCTCCTCTGCCCCTTCAGAGAGGAACTGAAGTATAACACAATTGGAGTGGACAGTGTCTATTTATTCCCAATGCCTATTTAGAGATGCCAAAGACCACATGTTTTATATATATTGTGTTGTTTCAGCACACTTCTACTAATTTGTAGCTGCAATAATTCAGTATTTCTGTAAATGAAATCATAATACCTTGAATAAGCGAGCCCTAAGATAAAGAATTCAAATGGGCAATTAGATGTGAAAAGTTTGTTTTAGCAATTTGCCCAGACTCACCCAGCAACTTAGTGCCAAATACAGGGTGAATCAGAGCTGATTCAATTTAGGAACCAGCTTTTCTCTAAAGCTTTGATCACTATCAGCCTGCTATCTTCCAAAACACAGAATAAACAGACTTCAGGACAGTCACCTCCACTACACTTGCTATAGCCTGGGACAAGATTCCTTTGA
>NW_010206721.1:0-14306 GCF_000695765.1 Mesitornis unicolor
TCCCTGGAGGTGTTCAAAAAATGTGTAGACGTGGCACTTCAGAACAGGTTTAGAGAGTATGATAGTATTGGGTTGATGGTTGGACTTGATGATCTTAGAGATCTTTTCCAATCTTGATGATTCTATGATTCTGTGAATTCTATGGTTCTATAACTGAAACAGCACTATGGACAAATATGTGGACAAATGAACAAACCCTAGATCTCTGTTAGGAGTTCAGGCATCCAGACCACAGGTAAATACATACAGGTAGGTCTCCATTTTTCTAAATTTGAGTGGAATGAATAATCTAAGTGATTAGATTGAAGTTGAGGCAGGGTACAAAGCTTTTTTAAATGTATGCCTGAAGATCCATAAAAATTGTTCCTGAATTGTCAGACTTACTGTAGGTGAGGCTTTAATTAATAGTTATAGTGATCCAAAATCTGAGCTCACCATCTGGACTAACAGTTTTTATCACTCTTTTGGGCGATGAGAGAGCTCAGAGGGTCCATTCATGAAAGTCCTCAGCTTTTGTTCAGTGACTCCTTAATGGACTTCTCAAATTTTTACAAGGCTGCTCTGTAGCAATAAGCCCAAATAATTGTAAGATTTATTTGGTCTGTGTAAGTTACTGTGTTCTCTTCACAGAATGACAGAATAGCAGGGGTTGGAGACCTTTGAAGGTTATCTAGTTCACCCACCCTGCTAGAGCAGGCTCATCTAGAGAAGATCACATAAGAACATGTTCAGGAGAGTTTTGAATGTCTCAAGAGAACGAGACTCTTCTTTGATGTCTCTTGTAAATGCCCTGGGTGTAGACTCCCTTCAGAGAAGCAAACTCCTAGGATGCAATTACGTCCTGAATGAATGTGGACACACAAGGTTCACCAGTTTGTTGTTTCTCAGAGCACAATACCTGTAGGTAGTCTATTTAAAAGTTGGTTTTCCCAGAAACTCCAAGTATTAGAAGATTCCTACATACTGACAAAGTTTTCACTTCCAGCTGTGTGAGAGGCTCATGGACCTAGATAAAACAATGAAACATCTGAGTTTCTACCCTTGCACTGTGTTCTTTGGACTTAGGCCAGGTTCTCCAGGATCTCTATCATTCCTTCTATGCACGTCTTATGTACAGCCTATTTTTCTTCTCCCTGAGTGTTCCCCAGTGTAAAAAAACTAAATTCTGAAACTAAATTCAGCTGAAATTGGTGAATTGACTTCTGTGAAGTTTTGTTCACATACCCCAAGTATTTTTAAAGTGGCCTCTGAAAATCTTCTTGTCTGTTGGATCCCAAGTTAAATAAATCTTCAATCAGGGGCAGTTACCCTAATCACACAGAATCACAGAATCACAGAATATTAGGAGTTGGAAGGGACCTTGAAAGATCATCCAGTCCTGTCAGAGCAGGATCACCTAGACCAGGCGGGTTTTGAATGTCTTCATGGAAGAAGACTCCACAACCTCTCTGGCCAGCCTGTTCCAGTACTCTGTCACCCTTACAGTTAAACAGCTTTTCCTAATGTTCAGGTTGAACCTCCTATGCTCCAGCTTGCTCCCGTTGCCCCTTGTCCTATCATTTGACATCAGAGAGAAGAGCTTGGCTCCTTCCTCCTGACACTCGTCCTTTACAGATTTATAAACATTAATGGTATTAATTATTAATCATATTCTAATCATATTCTGATGCAGTTTTTCAGAGATTTACAGCTCTCTGTAACTCCTGAACTGTTTCTTCCCTCTCTCACTTGGTGTGACTGTGATATTCTGGCATTTGCATTGCTTATTCAAGCGTCAGTTGTGCTCAAATAGTTAGTGAAGAAGACAACAGACTCACACTGAGAAAGCACACATGAGGCACCAGGTGCAATTCAGTCTGTCCCTTGTTCCTAATCTGTATCTGTCCATTGAAGAGTACTGCATTAAATCTCCAGTTTAGAGAAGCTTTCAGTATTACACTGATTTCATCAAAGCAACGGCGGTTTACACTAGCTGAAGGCCAAACATAATATGTTCGGATTTTTAAAAATAGTCCAGCAGACAAGTGTAGTGAATGTGAAGGATTACCAAATAAGCCCTATTTGTGGTTTATTCTATTGCATATCTCACTAGAGTCCAAAATGCTTGTGTTGTTCTCTCTGAGGGAATAACTCTCCTGTTTCAGTTTTGATTTCTTCATCCTATCTGCTGTGTTACCAGTTTTTTCCAGAAAAGTACTTTGCAGCAGAAGACCATAGCATCTTGAGTGAAACAGTCAATGGGCAGAAGCTACAGTCCGGACGTTTTCGAGGGGAGATCAAATTACGCAGCTCACTGCAGAAAGTGCAAACAAATTTTAGCCTGGTTGGTGCTTATCTATTTTTGCAAGTACATCACTTTGGAAAGAGACATGCTTAGCTAATCTATAGCTGTCATGAAAATGTAATTTTTCCTTCCTCCAAAACTATAACGGGCACCTGGCAAGCTTGCTTGTGCACCCATGCATTCAAGTCTAGCAGTTTCCATGGAAACCCATCAAACTGTCGCACCAGTTTTCTAACATGCTGCCACTTCACAAACACAGGACAAGCTGTTTTTGGATGAAATTCCTGTATAATGCTATTTTGTTTTCTCTCTGAAGACAATTCAGTAAGACTAAATGTTTGCAGACTGTAAGACTTGCTTCTTATTCTGACTAAACCAGCTCATCTATATGAGAACATGCAGGCTGAGACTTTCACAAACTCACTGAAAAATACATTTTAAGCTATTGAACTCACCATCTTTAGATGAGGAAAATGAAAAGTACCTTTTAAAATATAAGTACATTTGTACTGTGATTTCATTAATACACTACCTATGTCTTGGTTTCCTTCTGGGAAGATATTTCAGTTACAATCTCAAGATGCCAGAAATAACTGTCTCTTTTGAGACTCCCATGCTAACTTAAGTTAGTTCGATAATTTTTTTCAAGGAGTTTATGAACATGATCTCTGTGAGAACAGGAGATGGGACTTGGAGATCCAAGAGGTTTTGTCCACTCTATGGCTTAAGGCCCATCTGGTGACTAAAAGACCCAAGGCTTTTTTGATGATGAATAATCCAGATTTCAAGCTGTATCCTAAGATACCCAACAAACAGGGTTTCAGAGGAGCTTCAGAATCTCAGAGGTACAGAGAGGTCTGGTAGTTTTTCATTGAGACTACCCAAACATGTAGGTTTCAAATATGGACCAACACCTATAGGTTTCCAACCTCTTAGGTTTTCCATTTGAGTAAAACCCTTGACATGTACCCTCCACCTCCATGCAACTCAATATCTATGTATCATTCATCCAGTAGCAAGGTTTTGCAGTGAACAAATATCCTGATATGACCATTTTTTGATTCACACAGTGCTCATTTTAAAAAATTATTTAAAAAAAATCTTAGAAGCTGCCAGCTTCTCTAAGTGAGGAGTATGCTATGGGACTGGTTGTCTTTTTTACAATATCAAGCCTTTTTCTGCATTTGTTTCTTCCTGGTGCAGTGCTGTTTTATTGGTATCAGCAGTTGGCCCTCATTTAAATTGGAAAAGCATCAAACACTATGAATTCATCCTGTGGAACAGCAGAAAATAGTTAACGTGTGAGATGAAGCTCAAAGAAAAGGTTCAAAGAAAAGGACAATTAGTTGGCAGGAGCCATAGAATTAATGCACAGCAAAATTTACAAGAATGTCTCATCCAGTGAATATTTATAATGGAGATCAGATGAAGCTGGTAGCTAAAGGAGCATAAATGGGATAAATGTCCATTTATCATGAAGCATCTTTCAGCTGAGGAAAACTGATACTGAATAGTGCATACTGTGAAAGACTGGATACACTTAATATTGACTTGCTTAATGGAAAAGTTTGTCTATGCTATTTAGCATTAATTTAATGCTAATGTGCCCATTTAATAATGATTGATATTAAACAGTTTCCTATTTAATGTTATGTGAAAATCTCTGGTCTCCAGTTTCAGATAGTATTTAATGTCAATTATTACAACTAGTGACAAAAAATGTTTTTTATTTTGACCCAAAAACTTTGTAGGAAACCTAACATACCAGAAGCACGTATCAGTCACTAGAACTGTAAAATTTAATTTAATTATATTATTGTTAATAAAAATTATCATCAGAGCCCTAGAAACATAATTAGATGCCACAAACCACAAAGGATACACTGAGATGATACTGCAATGGCTGTAAACTGAGTAATGCAATATTTTTTTTCCTTTACTTTTTTTTTTTTTCCCTTTATGGTTGAACATGGGGAGAAAGTGCTTCTAGTTAGGAAAGGGATTCTGGTTTGACTACCAGCTTTTCCATATTGTTCTGGTTTGAGCTAAATAGAACCGATTCTCTATTTAGTGATTTCACTCTTAAGTCTCTTCTGAGTGACTGTACTTTCTGAAACTAGTGGCATGCTTTTCCAGACAGTGCCTGCTTCTACAAGTGATAGCACTTGAAGGTTATAGTTACTGTTAGGTGTGGTATGAAAATTTATAGCTCTTGCTTATATTTGCACCTATGGAGACAAAGGCCACTGCCAAATCATGGGTGCCATATTGGTGTGTTGTAAGTGAGGTGGCACAGGACAGATGACCCAAAACTGACCAACAAGGTATTCCACTCCACATAGGTCATACCTAGTATAAAGCTGAGTGATCACGAGGGTCAAGTTTGTTCTCTTCCTCTTCTCCTCTTCCACCATGGCCAATGTTCGTCTGCGATTGATCCTGCTCTGTGCATTCCTGAATCCAGTACCTGAATCCAGTTCCTACCTGGTGCTGAGTCTGGTCTGGGACTTTTCCAGTGCCCTGCTCCATAGAGCCTTTGGTGACATAATCATCACTGATGGGGCGGGGAGAGGATTTGATGTTAGTTTTGTATATATTTGTATATATTTCATTATTTCTCTATTTACATTATTATCTTTTCATATTATAGTAATTTCATTAAACCAATTTTAGTTTTCTTTTCCAACCTATAAGTCTCTCTCCTTTATTCTCTCTCTCTTTGCTTTCTAGGGAGGGGAGATAGGTTAATAGAGAGCATCTGTCCAGCATTTAGTGGACAGCCCAGCCCTAAACATCAGCACCAGATTAAAGCTTGATTTCCAGGCTAGATGCCACTGGCCTGCCAACAAAAATAGATGGTATAACCCCTTAATTTGCACTCCTTATTTGGCTAGCTCTGTGAATATACACTCAAAATATGCCTTGTGGGTTCCAGAAGGTCACAGAAGACTGTCTGTGAACTGTACAAAAATCTTCAGCACCCAAAAGCCTCTCCCTACAGGTGTCTACAATGCTCAGTGCTCAGTGCGGTACGATCTAAGCTTCTTTTTAGATTCAGCATTTACCTATTTTTGGAAATTATATTCTGTCTCCACTACAGGTGTGTTGCTTGTATCACATGACTGTGTGTGCAGTCTGTTCATAAATTATCTCTGTCTCTTCCCTTATGCATGTGCATGTACAGAGTAAGAAGAATATGTAATACCTGAGGGTAGGTTCGTAAAGTGAAATATTTTCATATGCTATGTTAAGTAGAGTTGCATCATTATTTACAAATGATCTACCAGTCTAGTTATCTAGTCTGTTGCTGATGTCAGAGTCGCCTTACTTCCCTTAGTTTTGCTATATTTCTTTGCTACCATTTTGTTCTACAGAATCTGTGGCTCCAGTTTGACACAAGGTATCACGGTTATGTTTTCTGTGCATTGTCTAACTGGTTTATTTCAAAAAGTACAATGAGGCAATTATACTATTGCCTGTTTTCTATGTGCTGGAGAGAAGCTCTAATTGCTTTCTGTCAGTTGAGTCAGGCATGGCTATTTCCTAAGTAATTTCTCTTCACCAGGAGAATAGTCTCCCACTGAGAAAACTCCCTCCTTATTGTAGAAACATGTATTTTTGTGGGTCATAATTAATTGCAGTGATGTTATTAATCTTCACTGCATTTTCTAACCTTTAAAGCAAAGAAAAGCATAATTTATGTTATGGAATAAAAATATGGCCCACTCATTCCCTGAGGGAAAATAGGTTTCCTGCACAATTCACAATTCTTTCCCACAGTGAATATAGCCTGTAGCAGGCTTTTAAAAAGAAAGCTAATTGTAGAGGAGTGGGAGGCAACACGGATGGCATTGCTTTCCTGTTTGCTTCATTGCTCTTTCACACAGAAAGTGAAGAATGAATTCAGGGATATGCTAATGGAAATGGGTCTGTTGTAGATGGGTGCTAGACATGACCATTGTGAGCACCACTGACGGATCATTCTGTTTCTGATTCTGCTGACACACAAACATCCCTATATCTGAATCAGTCTGAGGCATTGCACATGTCAAACTGTTGCTCTCCTAGTGCTGGCATTGATAATTCATCTTCTGCAAATAATTTGACAAGCATAAAATTTTGAAAAGGCCAAGTTTGGGGTCTCTTGAGATTATTTTTGACCTCAGCTTTGACAGGGAATGAAGGAAATCACTAGCTGTATGCATTTTGCAAGTCCATTAAGCAGCTGAGGCCTGGCAAGTTGCTGTTATTAGTAGGATTAGTGATAACAACCTTTCCACAGCTAATGGAAGCCATCGTTGACATTAGAGGCTTGGCAAACACAGAAAGGTTTGCATCACTGCTAGAGCAGAATGAATACATGCACCGATCCATTGAGTTACTGTGTGAACAAATAGAGTTTTTCCAAACTGGAAATCCTATGGGTTTGAAACCATGGGACCATGGTTTCAATCCTGGTGGGGTCCTTGACCTCTGAGGTATGAGCATGTGAGAAGGAGACACTAAGGCTTTAATTAAGTTTGTTGTATATTCTTCTTCATAGTGACCTGAAATGTCTGAAATCTGAATTGTTGGTCTGATGACTGTGGTGTCTTATCCAGCTGGAACAAGAAAGTAATCCCTACCTGAACGTGGCTTTGCAGGGTCAAATTGGAAGGTTCAAGGAAATATTTCAGACAAACTTTTGCCTGAGGAGCACCATCTCTGAAGACAAGAGTAGGGATGGAGATATTCTTCCAGAGGCGAAGTCTATGGTCTCACCCTCCTCAAGTCTCTCTGCTATTTGCAGTGGTGCTGCAATGGCACATCGTTCTTCAGCCAACATTTGCCTGCACAAAATTCTCTCTCCTCTCTTTCACATGTGGTCTCTCTGCCACTCCATCTTCATTCAAGAAAATTCTTATCCAAAGATCTATATTTTACCATCTCTACCCTCAGTAAATTACACCTGTGGTACTCCTACTCACATTAACAGGTAACTTACTCTGAGAGGAGCCAGTGTCAGTGAGGGAGTTACTTATGAAGTAAAGATGTCAGAATCTATTTTTATATGTGCACCAGAATAAGAAGATCCAATTAAATGACATTTAGGAAAATGTAAGAACTATATGTAAGGAAATGATCATGCTTGGGAGAGCAACCACTCAGAAATTAGCAGTATAGATATGGATTGGAGTCCCCTTTCCCAATTTTATCTTTTTTATATTAGGATTTATGTGACAGTTACAGAAAGAAAAAAGAGGAATGACTCTAGCAGGAATACTGGGAACTTGTTTTTAATGAATAAGGAGCTCTGTGCTCTCCCCTTCTTCTGAGGGCAAGAAAGAAGGAGACAGCAAAGACCACAAAAACAAGAGAGACTGCCTTTTAACAGTTGGAGATATTCTAGTTTAGCACTGGAGAATGGGAGAAACAGGGGAAAGCTAACTTAGATACTGAAAAAGAATATATGATTTCTCTCTTTCAGGGTTTGATTTATTCTATTTAAAAGGGGAATAAATTCTTTGCAAAAAAAAGAATATGACATGGAAAAACCAGAGCTGGAGCCAGAGCTGGTGCAGGCCCATAGTCTGGTCCACTTTTCTTGCCAGAGAGTCCAGAGCTGCATTCTTGTGCTGCCAAAAGTTCTGTCTATGTGTCCCAGCTCTACCCATTCACTTCATGGTCAGCAGTGCTGACTCCTCCTGCCTGTGTGTTTGGGTCCAGCACAGCACTCCCAATACAGGGAAATACCTCACCTGCCTCCCAGCACACCTCTTCAGCAGAACTTTTGCATGGCTGTCTAGCAGCGATGCATTTCCACGCTGTTGCAAGACTAGAGAAAAGTAAGAATGGAAGACAAGAAACTTCATAGAATCATAGAATGCATTGGATTGGAAGGGACCTTTAAAGATTATCTGGTCCAAGCCCCCTGCAGTAAGCAGGGACATTGTTACTAGATCAGGTTGCTCAGAGCCCCATCAAGCCTGATCTTTGACTTCAGTCAAAAATAACTGATTTCACATCCAAAAACAACAACAAAAACAACAAAAAAATCAGTTGGTGTCCATTATAAAAAAGTAACCTCAAAGCAATTTAGAAAGTTGCGGGCATTGCAAGCAATGTGGTCCTATTTTGTTCCCTACTCAATTTCTGTTTTGGCCGTACAGTCTGTCAGTTTATTTTTTATTTATAATTGTTTTTAAACTCCCAGCCAGCTGAGCTAAATGAGTTCATCCTTAGAAAGAGGCTATCATTTATTATGAATTTTGTTGTGTTCTGTGTAAACTATCACATGTTTAGATATTTGTGCCCTTTTAAAGTCTTATGGTAAACAGTGTGTAGCAATAAACTTTTCATACCTTCAAATTTATATCCTTGTTGTGTATTATCCTAAAATCCTCTAGACTTAATCAACACTGAAGGTTACCTAAGATTTGAAGAAATGAATTAAGCAAGGCAGGAAAGAAGAATGGTGATTAACCTTCACAGTAGCAAGAGACATGATGCAAAGAAAATATCTCATTTAGGGAAGAAAAGGAGCCAACTATATTTACTGAGAAAAAATTAAGAAAGAAGAAGTCTCTTAGGAGACTTTAAAACTTTAGCCCATTCTTGAGATCTACTGTGACTATTTTATCCTTTGGAGGATTCCTTTATGTAAGGGCAATCTTCTGATGATGTGCAAATATACAAGGAGCTTTGACAGTTTAGCTAAAGACTATGGAAGAGGATGGTTCAGAAAATGAGGCATGATTTGGGCAACATTGGGCTTCAGCACAGTTAAAATCTGAAGATGTTAACATCTTAGGATGTTAACTAGGTCCATTTGGAAACTATCTCAAGAATTTGCTGTATTTTGTCTTTCATTTAACATGATCCTTGGTGAAGCCTTCTGGTGCATAAGTTTTAATCTGATTTAAGGCTATTTGTGGCCATTTTTAGTCACCACTCTAACATTAGCTAACATTTTACATTCACTTCATGTAAAAGAAGACTGTGGGCAAATAAACCCATGAACTTCCTGTCTGATCTGTGGGCATGTGGACAAATGCCCTCTGCCGTGCCATTAAGAGTTGTGTAAAAGATGTCAGTGATATAAAAACTTGTAAGGACATGGTGTAGCATTTTATCTCTGGGGGTTTAAAGCAATACAGCATCTGTGATGGTTGTTTCACTATCATTAATAACAACTGTCAATAAGAGTGGGAGGTGGCAGAGGAAAAGCACTAGTGTGAATTTGAAATACTAAATTTGCTCTACTTGCAAAAAAAAAATCCTCTCTGAAGGCTTATGAAACAGCTACAAGTAATTTGCATTGGAGATAACCATTTTTCCTCTTCTGTAAAGAGCACAGTGACTGCATCTTGTCAGTGGGCCTTGTGCTGACAGAGGCAAAGTTTTAGAGGAGCTTCAGTTGTCATTTTGCTCAAAGGTAGTGAATTGCTCTGGATCCCACCTGACACTGTCCTCCTGTCCTCCCCAGGCAAAATATCTCAGCACTCAGTTGCACTTGAGTTGAAGACACTTTCTTGCAGGATCCTGTGCTCAATCAGAGCTCAGCAACCAGTTAGTTTGCTTATCTCTTTGAAGTTATAGACTGTCACTACCTTGGGCTTTGGATCACTGGCATAGGTCAATTTTTTGTGTTGGGAAAGATAAGTTTATTTAGTGCAATTGTCTCGCAAAACCTAAAGCTATTTAGCATTGCCACAGCTGAGGATATGTCTTCTGTATTCAAAATATTTACAAAAACTTTATTTTCCACATTTTTTTCACAGTGGAAAAAAAAAGATTTTTTGTAGTTAGTGAAGAAACATGCCATAACTTCCCATTAAAGGGTCTTTTGAAGACATAAACCTTAAACTAGAAGAAAAATGAAAAACTTACAATGAAAAAAAGTGGTTTTCTCCTTACTTTGGAAAGTAAAATATGAAAATATAAATTGTCTTTTTTTTCTTTGAATTTTATATGAAATATATAAAAAGTGTAGTAGTCATCGATTCACATTTTTCAGTGAATAGAAAATTCAGTGGAAGTATTACCATTGGTTAAACCTAGTATACTTGTTACAGAGCATGTGAATGTCAGGTATGTATATAACTAGTTCCTTCTAAAATGGATGGATAAGTCTGGTGTTTTGTTGTTATATGAACTTATCACATACATAAGGAGTGCAAAAGTGTATGTCTGTGCCAGACAGTAGGATCAAGGGCCACACAAAAAATTGAAAGCTCTTTTTTATTCATAAGTCCAATTTATCTTTCACTGATTTTATAGATATTTGCAATTAAATTGGGTCTTGCCTTCGCTGAACCCATCTCCTCCTTTGACTGCATTTGAGCTTCTAGTGAAGGAAAATTATGCTGAGCTTGTGACATCTTTAGCAACATATTATCTTGACATCAAATGCAGGGTCAAACAAGGGTAGGTGTCTCATTGCAAGAAGAATAAGCTTTTACAGGAAGCCTGTCCAGTGAGGTAAACATTCCCATCACTCCAGGTTCCTTCAGGGGAGTGTTAGCCAGCATACATATGTCGTTATCTGTTCCAAGTGGTGCAAAGACTACAGGAAAAGTAAAGTAAGGCTCTATATGCTTCTACAACACACTTCAAACAAAAATCAGGTAGATATGACAGTTTAAGAGTTATATTTTTCAGACATTTAAAAAACAAAATAGTAAATTAAAAGTATGCTATGAAAGCAACACGTTCTGTCTTGCAGGAAGCTTATTTGGACTTTTTTTTCTTAACTTAAAGCTATCTAGTAACCTGAACATTTCAAATACCATTCCTGAGAGACTACTCCTTAAAATGTGAAGCACATTTTAAACCATGGATGTAGTTAAACCCAAAAGAATTTCTACTGAATTGTGATGAATTCTCCGTTCTTGAAAACTGTGAAATTAAAAATAGTCATTCTTCCATAGAGGACACACTTGTCCAAACAGAAATAATTCACTCCTGAAAGTTGCATGACCTGTGTTGTGCTGTTGGCCAGACTAGACTGTCACAGTGGTGCTCTGGGATTATTTATGGGTGTATCTGTGAGGCAATGCTTACTGAAGAATCAGTTACTTATTTTTCTTGAAGAATTTTTCACTGATTACTGGCTTCGTTTTAACTTTTTTTTTCTTCCAGTAACTGTGTACTAAAAAGAAATTATAATTAGCAACTTGTAGGGGAAAAGTAGGAAAACGTTTGTCTTCAGTTCCTCATGCAGCTGTTCAGCTGCAAGTCAGAAGAGTGGATGAGAGCCAGAAAGCTGTAGGCAAGGGCTATCCCAGCCTGCTAGGTATACTGGGCTGTGGATGCCTCTTGATGCTCACCATGCTGGAAGCCTTGGAAGCTCCCATCCGAGCAAATCCCAGGCATAGACAACAGCAGCATACACATCTTATTTAGAAGATGAGGGAATAGTTCTGCTGCTGTTTCAGCTTTGGAGAAGTGCTTTGTTCCTCTGTTCTCCAGATAAAGCAGCTGTTGAGGGAAGCGAGGACTAGGCTGCAAGCAGAGCAAGGGCTAGAAAGGAACGTGCAGTGTTAAGTAGCTTCAGATTCTCTTCCTGACAAATGGAAATGGTGCAAATTCCACAGTGTAGGTCCTGCTCCCTCACCTGCTGCAGTTTTGGGGGAAGAGCCATTATCCTGCAACCAGCTTTTCCCTGCTCTGCCTGTGAGCAGTGGCACACAGCCCTTTTGCTGATACCTGAATGGTTATGTAGACTGCAGAGAAGTTTCTTGCTTTTAAATTACTGCAAAGTGTATCCAGAATGGTCTAAAATCTGGCTTTTTATGTTTGAGAGCTCAGATGGACCAGTGAAATTCTTCTGTTCCTTCCTATACCCCAAAAGTTTTGCCTGGGCCAGTTCTCTTGAATGTTTGGAGCATTTTTGTTTGAGGAATGATTGCAATGAAAGCGTAACTTCTTTGTTAATGTTAATTTATAGGCTCTTATGACCAGAGCAATTAAACTGTTGCTCTTAAAAGTTACTATACATGACAGGAATTTATTTATGCATATTTAGAAAGAGCTTGAGGATGAGCCCAGTGGAAAAATAAATACTGGCAATGTTCTGAAAGCTGAAAGTGAAAACTGCTATGACTAAACCAATGATGATGCTGTTTTATATAATGTTTCCTTTAGTGAAAAGAAAGCAGGACACATTATTTTTGCCTCCCCAGACAGCCTTTCTCATGGAGCTGGAAAATTTGCTTTTGCTAGAAATTATTGCTGGCTTTGTGTTTTGTTTGTTTTTAAAATTTTAAAAATTGTGGAGAAAAGCAAAAATTCACTGTAAATATTTCCATCTCTAATGTGCTGGATCAGTAAATTAGTGGTCACGTTTATTCATTCTTTCTCCTCACTCACCTACAACTTTTTCCTCAACCGCAAAAGATGAATAATGTGAATTACCAAGACATTTAAGAGAATACTTTAAGGATTCTGTTGAACAAACATATTTTTTAGTGATTTGAACTAGACTTTAACTAAAGCACAGAAGGAGAAAGAGCAAGAAACTGGAAGAGAGAGAAAGAACAAAAACTAGCTGTCCATCATCTGTATCAGTCTATTTTTTTAGAACTCTTCTAGTTTAAATTAATCTTTGCATTGACTTCAAATTTCTGATTTCATAAATTCTCTTAATTAATCTTGGCACAATTGTCATACTCATCGATTGTGATCTTTTACGAGGCATTGTGGCATATCATTACACTGAAAGTGCACTTAACAGAAGTACTGAGAGATGTGTCACAACATCTTAAAACACATCTTTCTGTCTCTCTCTCTGGAAATCTACTCCCTGAAACAGCTGTACTGCAATACTGGATTGTGAAAGATCGTAACAAGTCAAAGATTCTTCTCAAATGTCATCTTTGTTATATCGTGATGGAGTGGTACCTACTGATCTCTAGTTTCTGCATTGAGAAAATTCTTCTTTACGTTGATGGGGAATTGGCATAATTCAGAGGTGATGCAAGGAGATCGTGAAGGTGAATTTTGGGCACATTGTAGGTTTTCACCTGATAATATTGAAACAATTCCGCCTTATTATTTCCTGCATCTCTCAAAGAAGTTGAAATTCCCTGCAGCTCTAGCAGCAGGTAAGAATGAATACAGTTCATTTGTCAACATGTCATTGACCTGTTTCAGAATAAACTGTAGAGTAGTTATGAGTTTCAGTTTTATTTCACTGGTGAGGCAATGAAAGCAGTTATATTGCAGATAAACTGACACTGGAAACAAGCTCTCCCTTTCCCTTGCAGCATTCCTATGGGCAGCAACTGTTTGCCTGCAAAAAAAAAAAATCCCAGAGAGGGCCATGGGAGCCTTTGAAGGACTGTGTATGACTGAAAGTTTTAGTGCATAACAAATAAACATACATAAACCATCAGATGCCACCAGTTATTCTGCTGGAAAAGTAAGCCACAAAAGACAGATGCACACTCACACGCTTACACAGACATCAGCCTGTGTCCACATATATGCATACACACACAATATATGTTTCTACTTGTACACATACGCCCAAGCACATGTAAGAGGAAGCAAAGGTTTTTCTGTTCCACTGTGACCATAAATGTAGAAATGCTTATTACTTTCTCACCTTCAGAATGTAATATTCACACAGGGAGGAACAATTAGGCAATCACATCAGTATTAGAAGCAGCTTATTAACGTTGATGGAAGATTACAAAGGGGGTTATTGCATTATATGGACTTAGCAGTTCGCTGAAGAGAGACGGAAAGTGAGGAAAGGCTTGGCAAGTCCTTTCCCAATAGACTGTAATTTACAGTCTCCAGGAATGTAGAAGTGAGGTGGGAATGAGCTGGGACTTTGGATCTCTTTCTTTTCCCCTGTGTCACATGCAGTCCCCAAGACAATTGTAGCTGTAATTATTTCACTTGCTTGAGGACTAGGGCTGTTTATCAAGGAAAATGTTTCCCATCCTTCCTGCACCTGGTGGGAATGAAATACACCTACTAGCTTTGTGACTTGTAGCACACTCAATTTAAAAGATTTATTTTATTTTATTTTATT
>NW_010206722.1:0-24922 GCF_000695765.1 Mesitornis unicolor
GGGGGAGTTGGGGGTTTTTAGGGGGAGTTTGGGGTTTATTTTTTGGGCTTTTTTCAGGGAGATTGGGTTTTTTGGGGTTTTATTTGGGGTTTTGGTTTTGTTTTTATTTTAGTGCATACCTGTTTCACCCCCCGGTCTGAAACGCTGGCTCCTTTTCTCGCACCCTGCCTGCTGTATCTTCAGAAGGCGAGGGGTATTTTTCACTAACAGGTAGGCAGACAGCCGCCTATGAGACAAGGGCTTTAAATTAGGAGCATTAGGAGAGGAATGTGAGGAAAAGCTCAATGAAGGGTCAAAAAAAAAAAGAGAAGAAATGATCAAATTACACTTTCTCTTTGGTAGGGAAGGCAATAAATCCATCCCATCAAGCAAATAACAGTTAAGCAAATGATGAAGCCGGTATTTGCTCTTCCTACCAGTGTTTTAAATGTCACTGTTCTTTATTCTGCTTTTCTTTTCCCTCCCATATTAACCCAGCGGTGCTGATGCTCCAGCGTGTCTCATTAATCCAAGAGATTTCTCTTTGCTGAGGTGAATTCAGAGGAAAACAGGTCCTGAGGGCACTGCGGGGCCTGAGGAGGAGGTTTTGGGGCTGCCCGGGGCGATTTGAGGGTTTCTAGGCAGGAAAGCAGAGCTGATGAGAGGAACAGGCGGTGACAGCAAACCCGGGCTGCGCTCGGGGAAGAAAAGAGAAGAAATTGGGGAAGGGGGAATACAAGGAAGTGCTATTACGGTTTAAAACAAATACCTTGCGGCCACAGCGTGCGGCTGCTGACCGGTGTGGTAATGCCAAATGTCGTGGCTGAGACCGCAGGTGGAGGTGACCCCCAGCAGCAGGAAAAGCAGGCTTCAGAAAACTCAGATTTTTATCAGTTTTCTCCCCTTCTCCGCATGGATCAATCCCTTTAATTCACGGGAAGCTGAAGTATTTCCCTGACACCCTGGAGTTCAAGTCTCGTTGGCTTCAAGTGATAAAATCGGCATCCGTTGCATGTGCTGTGCCATGCCGTTCACCCGGGTGCATTTGTGCCCTGGCTCATTAACATCCAGTGAGGATACTGGGAGGAGAGGGGGAAGGACTGGTGAGGATCGGCCTGTGAGCGCTGTCACACTTCTGACACCTTCCTTGGGGCTGCTTTGTCTCTCACAGAAGCCAAGGTGAACTGGCTTGAAGGGTTTCCCTAAAATAACACAAACCCCACCCCTGGAAAAGGCCTGAACTAATTAGAAGGTAAGAACGAAGTGAGCAGAGGCACCAGAGCATCTTCTGTGAGGAGGAAGAGGCGGGAGGAGATGTTACCGCACGCTCCTTGACGAGAAATGTGACGTGTCCCACACAGCCTTGTTCATTACCCCAAAACGGAGCAGGGCAATGAAGGCAGCGGTCGGAAAAGAGCAGGAGCAGAGCCCGAAGCCTCCCAGTGCGAGAGGAATTCATTGGCACTGCCACACCTGGAAACACAAGGCGCTCCTGTCAGGTTGATTGAGGAGCTGAAAGGAAACAAGTGGTGGCCCTCCGGGGTGTCAGGCTTTTTGCGAGGCTCCGTCGCGCGGGTGTCAGCTCCGGGGTGGCGTTTGCCCATCACCTGCCTCGGTTTTGCATGGCTCAAAGGGTCGCTCGAGCGTACCCAGGGCTGCGAATCTGGCTGTGAGGGGAACGGGGGCTGCTGCTTGAGCTGGAGCGAGGAGATGAGAGGAGTCCTGCAGGGGGGATGACAGTGGGGGGTGACCACCCCATAGCTTTGGGTGGACCTGGGGCGCTCTTGATTGCTGTCATTTATAACGATGCTTCACGTGGCTTCGCACATGGGGAGGGAGCTCCGTTTTGCCGAGTGTATAAATGCAAGACAAGTGAGAGATTGTCATCCACAGACGGTCTCAACACCAAAAACTTTCCAGTTTCAACCAAATGTACAGGATACGGAGGAGCTGTGAGTTGTAAGAATGCCGGGAGCTGCTTTGGTTGTGCATTGTGTATAACAGGGAATCAAGGAGAGGTATGGAAGCTTACTAGGAGACATTTACAGAGTTCATTCTGGTTACAGATGGCCAACTTTTGGCCAGAGGTGTCCAATGGGGCTGGATCCAGCTGGAGAATCTCCAGTTCTGGAGATCCCAAAGCGCTCTGGTGGTGTTTTACAGTCGTCGTGCACATGAAGCCATCTACCTTCACATATGGCCGCCAAGCCACCACCATACCCAGGTGGCTCCAGGTGATGCCCAGCAGCTCCCTCTGTGTGTCCTGGTAGGGTGATATGGGCACATCCTGACCATGATACTGGGGATCACCCTTTGCCTTGTGTTCTCGGTGGTGCTGAAATGCAGCAGAAGATAAGAGTTCATGTGTAGGTGCTGCTGGTATTTTAATAGGATCTTATAGTTTAAGAAAAATGTTCTTTCTGAAAGAGCATTTGACTAATATTTATGGTTAATTTCCTGAGTTTAGAAGCTGAATGTTTAAATACAAGCCTTGTGTGGTTTCTATGTGATTGTTGTTGGCCACCACATCAGGAAACTGTTTTTCTCACTGAGAAGATGGGATTTGGGGAAAGGGAGCAAAGTCTGGTGGCTGTGTATTGGATTTGCACCATCAACTGAAACCAATTCAGGTCATAGTTTGAGCATAAATGATTGCCCTTCAACAGTAATAAATAACAGGTAAACAAAGAAGGAATCCTAATTCTAAACCAAAATAATTCAGCTGGTGTTAGGGAGGCAGGCAACTGCCCTCAGCATTTCTGCGGTGGGAGCTCCCCTCCAGAGGTGGAAATTAAGGAGCTCTCTTTGGTGTGGAGTAACAAGGCTGCACAGAGCCTTAAGGATAAGTTAATTTTCCTCGTTTTGAGCTAGAACCCAGGGTTTTAAGCAGAAGAGCTGGGAGAGCCTTCCTCCAGTGAGCTTTCTGGTGCCAGGGATTGCAGGATCTGCGGTTGCTGGAGGGAAGTGGCTGGGAGTTTCATAAATAATAAATTGCTGCAATCCCAGGAGGTCATCGTGAAAATATGCATAAGAATCACAGAAAGGATGTAATGGGTCACAGGCTCGGTAGATTCCAGAGCTGATAACAGCTGATAAAGAGACTGATGTCTCAGACCAGAATCAGATTCAGCCAGAATCCTCAGTCGGGGGTATCTGCAAAATTCTGTTGCACAGTTATTATTTTGGGAGAAACAAATGTTATTAGCAAAAAGCTCAAAATAATTGCAAGTGGGAAACTGTGATTTGTGCAGAAAACATCATTTAGCCCTCTCAAAAGAGCCAGGGCTTCCAAAAATCTGTGTCTCACACGACAACATCCCTGTATCCTAACAGTGTTACTGATGTTCTTCAGGCAGCAGTGACTAGGTTTAGCAGTCATATTTTTCCCTTAAAACAAAGCTAGGTTTGAGTTATAAAAACCTGATAGACACAACACCTGGAGGGAAAAACACTCAAAGTATGAAGATGTAGAATAACACCTGGCTGCCAGAAAAACAAGAAGATGGATTGTTTTGAGTACCCAGTGATCTGAAAAAGCACCATCAATAACACAAAGATCATTTGAACGCGTGACACAGACTGGAGGAAAATGGGTTGACATCCACCTGCAGGGGTATATGGGGCGTCTGAACGCCAAAACCTGATATGAAGCTTGATGGAAATGTGCTGTAAGCTGGAAACTGGAAATACTGTATAGAGTGTGACAAATTCTTTCCAATTACTTTTGGTAAAAGTGGAAATCGAGGTCTTTAAGAGACTGCACTGTCAGAAAGCTGCTTTGAGACAGAGAAGTTAATGGTGCTGTTGATAGCTAGGAGTTGCACGCATTAGGCAGCTTCATAGGCTCCAATTTGGAAAAATCCTTTCATTTAAGGCTTATAGATACTCCCAGTGCAAGTAATGGGCTGCTCATGCTGTGTTGGGGACCTAGGGCATAGCAGCTTTGAAGGGAAGCCATTACCAAGGGAAATCTGAGGGACCATCTGATGGTTGTTGTGGGGTAGAGCTGGGCTGGCCACTAAACCCAGGCCAGACGCTCTCTGTGAACCCCTCTGCCCTCCCCACAAGGGAAGAGAAAAGAGAAGAAGGGAGAGAGACTGCATGGGTTGGAAAAGAAAACAACAGGTTTAATGAAACAATAACACTGATACTACAGGATAATGATGGAAATAGGAAATAATGGAATATATACAGACATGTACAAATAGATCTACAAAACCAATATAAAATCCTCCCCAATGACGATGATGTCCCCAGAGGCTCTGGGAGCACTGGAAAAGTCCCAGTGTGGCCCCAGCAGCAGTGGGAGCTGATGCAGGAACACAGGGCTCAGGATGAGAGGCAGGCGAAGCAGCAGGGTCTGCTGGGCCTTGGGCCATTGCAGGGGTGGAGAGGGAAGGAAGGGTCCAAGCTGGAAGGGTCCAGCCCCTGGGGATCCCTGGGCTTTGCACTGAGTGTGGGTGTGTGGGATGCAATCCCTGGTTGGGCAGGGTTGGGTCTGCTCCTCCTGTAGGTGCAGCCACGGCCCCCATGGTGAGACAGTGGCCTTGTGCTGATCACTTGTAGCAGTGCACACTGTTGTTAAACCGTGCTGCTGGTTTGAGTGAGTTCAGGCACTGAGGAGAGACTGAGCTGGAAATGAAATCACTGAATAGGAAATCAGCTCTGTTGAGCTCAAACCAGGACAATGGTCCAACACAACGTGTGATGGTCAAAACTACACCTTGGAATACGATAGGAATCTCCAATCCAGAGGGAATAGCACAAACATGGCCCTGTTGTCACTGCAGGGTGCAAATGCTTGGCTTTGGGGAAGAACCCTGTGGTGCCAGGCTTGGTCAACTCACGTATGGCTCGTTTCTGTTTCTGTATTGGCTGAGCTGGGTTGAATTGAACAATTTTTGGTTGGAGCCCTGCTGAAATCAAGATGATTTTGCTTGTTCTTGGCTGTTTTTCCTATAGGATCAAAGGCTACTTTAAAGGTGCAATGAAACTGTGTGGTGGAAGGAGGGAGGTCCAACAAATACCTCATTGCTTAGAGTGCCTAGATGGTTTTAAGATGATGAATTTGATATTTTAATACAGATTACAGAGAATAAGTAAGCACCAAAATTCACTTGGTTACCTGCAGCTTCAACCAGAGGAAAGTTTGCAGGGATTTTGGACAGCGTTTGAGTAGTTTTGGTGCTCTACCAAAGCACCGGGCACCCAGCAGCTGCCCTGGAAATCAATGGGTGCTGTCATGGAGCTTTTGGAAAGCAAAGCACTCGTTTGGGTCATCTCAAGTGGATTGAGGAAGTGTAAGTGTTGGCTCTCCATTTTCTGCAGCGGTTGGCCCAAATTCCCCAAACCAGCATGAGTGTGACATGTACAGCCGTGCTGATGGCACTGAGGAAAAAGTCAATTACAGCATCAGCAGCTGAAAGGGGATTTCAGAGCCCTAAGCTATTTAGAAGCCTTAGTCAGAAAGGAAACTGGAATTTTAGTGCCTAAATCAAATGGGAAACTCGTAAGAATCAGGCTCTTTTGAAAACGTTACCCAGTAAACTCTGTGTTATTAAAAAGTCTTATGACTTGTGCACCACTGCATGTCAAGAAGAACATTAAAATGCTTGTCAGGCTCCTTCAGCACGCTTTTCTGACTTGCAGAGGTATTTGACTGATGGCTTGCAGCTCTATCTTGGAAAACAGGAGCCGAGTCACAGAATTTCTTTCCACAAGTGGTAGAAACGCTTGAAAATGTTGTTTGAGAGAATCCCAAACCGTGATCTAACTTTGGCTCAAATTCACTAATGCTTTTAGCTGTTGGAAAAGACCCTTGTTTTCCTAGAAAACTCTATTTAATTTTTCCTTTGAGAACCATATACAAATAAAATACACAGATCTCTCTGGTTGTCCCTCTTGTCAAGTGAAAGAGGAAGGAAATAGTGAGGAACTCGGTTGCCTCATAACGTTTTTTAGGATCATGGTTGGAGTTGGTCATCTTAAGGTCTTCTCCAACCGAAACCTTTCAATGACCATGGGCAGGTCCAGGAACACCCAAATAGGGCAGTGTCTTTATCTAATTGCGGTGGCTGTCCCCATCTTGGGATTAATGAACGTTTAATCTGTTTGGAACATGTCTGTTTTGTCTCGACGTGTTCCCAGCCATACTGGTGGACTTTCTGGAGGTTGGGAACAGAGGCACGTCCACAGCTGGGCAATGCACATTGGTCTCCCCGTGCAGAGGAGCACTGGTGGTGTTCCCATGTGTCTTATTCCAGTGAGCAGAGAACCACAGATGTGTTTTTAAATACCTTCCTAAACACAGCGTGGAGCTCTGCGAGCCCTTGTCTCTGCGCCACAGTGGCTTTTCTGTTTTGACAGCAGAGATTTCATCTGCGCAGTCGTTAAACACAATTCTGGTGTTTGGTGCCTGTTGTTTAGTATGTGTGAAGATCAGTATTTTTGCTGTCGGTGATATCGCGGTGTTTCTGCTTCCCTTTCAGTTTGGTGACGACAGAGGAACTAATCCAGCCTGACTGGGCACCTTTATGCTACAAAAAGTGAAAATTCCCTTTTTTCCCCCCATAATCTATGACTTTGGATTGTTTGCTGAGCTGCCGTAATCAGGTTTTCATCATTTATTCTCTTCTGCATGTACAACCTAGCAGATAATCCAAAAATCCCCGTGTAGCGCTAGACTTTGCTGTGTTGCCTTTTCTTGAGTAACGCTTGTAAGCAAATATATTTTCCAGCTGGGTTTGCTTTGTGGTGCCTACCTCTCTTCCAGGCAAGGTTTGCTGTTTGCCCCGGCATGGATTACTCCAACACAAGCTCAAACTCGCTTCCTCTGGGCACCTTTCACAAGACTTCATAGAAATAGCCCCAGGCTGCATCCCAAAGGCCCACAGAGGAGAGGCTGCAAATCACTTTATTAACAGTCCCTCATTCTGTGTGGAGCACAGTGGCAGTGCATAGAGAAGCGGCTGGTCATTAATATACATAAGTAGCCAAGAAAACGGCTATGTTATAGTTTCTGTACACTGCCAAATACTTAATCCAGCTTATATTGCGTACATAATTAGAATAAATAAAATAGGGGGGCCACTCAGGAACAAGAAAAGCTGGTTTTAGTCTAGTCAAGGTTAATCAGTGTTCTTATATGTGGAACTGAAAGGATTTTTGCTCTTTTATTAAACAGCTTTGAAAAATTAACATTTAACTTGCTGCAGGCTGCAAGGAGGTGACAATAACAGTGATAGAAAATGGAAGGTTTTTCATCTTTCCGTTAGTGTTTTTTCAATAGAAGAGGAAAATTTGGTGCTGGACGCAAGTAAAAACTGACTGTCGTCCCTGCTAAACAGAGACACTCACTGAGAAGTTGTTTTCTTGTACACAGTAGTGCTTCCTGTGAGAGTCATTAAGAGCATTGCCGTTAACACGGCTCGCTCTGCTTTTCTTCAGGAGAATTGCTGATAGCGCTGACTGGACACAAGGGGTAGATTTCTCCTATTGCAAGAATATTGACAGAAATGGTTTCTTCTCCTTTGGGCTGGGTTTGGGAGGTTCCCTGGGGACTCTAATGAAATCCGTGAGCAATGAGCAGTCCGTCAGCGGTGGATGTGGTGGGGCGAATAACAAACGGCCGGTTCTCCATCGCCTGCCAGCGCTTTGAAGGGCCAGATGCGTTCGCTCGCCGCTGTGATTGCGCGTGTCATGAAATCCCACTCAGCACTGCCAAATTTCGAGGAGCGGCGCTTGCGAAATCGCCCTCTCCCAAGCGTTTTGGGAACCTGGAGCGACACCGCGGTTGACGACGTCGCATACCTCCATCAGCAGATGGACTGCAAGAATTTGAATACCTCTGGCCCTAGATGCTCATTCCTCCCACATTCCTGGTGGCTCGCTGGTGTCTATGGTAATTTGGCTCCGATCTGTACAGTTTGTCCAGCTGTGCCTTTGATGTCTGCGCCGGGGGCTCGAGGGAGCGCAGCCGTGAGCGCGCGGTTCGGGAGCGACACCCCGGGGGTTGCGGCATCTTCAGCGCAAACTCATCAGCATACGGCTTTGCCTCTGAAATAGATTAAGCAATTTATTTAGCTGTAAAAAGCAGAAAAACTAGTTAAGTGAATTTTACTGGGGAATCAATAAAGGAATAATTGTGTGGTGATATAACCGGGGCTGCGGTAACCGGCTTTGGTCGTCTTTGCTTTGTGAATCCATTCCGCCTATGCTTTTCATCCCAGCATTTTCTGAATAGCCACGAGTTATTCTGATGAGAGAGCTGGAGCAGCGCATTGAGAAATCTTTGAGCACATTAACTCTTGTACTGTGAAATCTCTTTCTCGCCTTTGCAATAGATGTAAAAAAAAAAATAAAAAAGGAGCCATCCAGAATTCATTAACTCACATTTTATCTCGACCTCGTATTTTTGTATTCTGTTAAATTTTCTCCATTTATATTTCGCAGAATGACTCCCTAATCCTATCTGAGACATGCCTGTAAGCTAAAGATAAATATGTAAAACTTACCTTTGAATTGAATGGTGTCTCACTATTGCTGCTTTAAAAAAAACACCAGCGAGCCCCTTGACTTTATCCTCTGCAGCGCTTCAGGATTTCACTTGGGCTGCAATCATTACACTCACATAGGAAGTTTTTCCTTCTGATAATTAGAAGCAAATTACTTGAAGAGAAATTTCATGTGTTGGGCTGTTATAAATACGTGTGATAAATTGTTAGAACAAAACAGACCTTCACGCACCAGTTTTTTAACACTTGCCTTTTGAAGTGAGTTAGCTACATTGAGCAGTGTGCACATTTAAATGGTTTTCAATGGTCTTTTTCTCTAAAAATTTATGAAGAGACCCCCACCTCATCAGTGATGTGCTGTGGGTTATTTTTCACAGAGGTGTCATCTCTCTGCAGCATTAAGAAAATGCCAGACCCCATTGCGTTATCACTGTATTTGCATTTAGGAACCCTGCTCATGTGGTGAACAGAACACACGCATCTGACCTACAGGAACGCTAAAAAGAGTCTTTTTCAAGATAAATTTCCTTCCTTTTTCTGCAGTCTTAAATGTCTCCAGGAATCAAGCTTGAAAAAAAGCAGGAAGGAGACTGGAATTATATGTTGAATAATAAAAATGACCACAGTGGTAGTAACAGGAATTGGGGTCAGTCCATTTCCTTGATGAAAAATAATCTCGAAGCGGTGTCCAGGAGGACTGGGTGGATGGTGGTAAACATCAATACTAGGCCAGTGTTTCTGAGTGGATCTGCTCATGTGGAGTGGTCTGTGCCCCACACCAAGGTGGTTTTGAGCCACAGAAATTTAATAAGGGGAAAATGAAAAGCAGTGGGTGAAGAAACTGGTCAGATGGGAAATATTGGAGCTGGCTGGTGAAAGCCATCAAAAACATCAACAATAATGAAATAAACTTTAACTATTTCTGGGGACAGTTTCAGTTTGCATTCAGAAAGTTTAAAAAAACAACCAAACCAAACGCAAACCCAAGCACAACCACCCTCAAACCTTCAAATAACTTCTAAAAAACAAAAATATTTCTGCGAAACAAGAAGCTATATCTTCAGAACGGGTGTTTTACTGGTTTGTGGTGGCTGTAGCTTTCGGCTCCTTGCACTTTTCTCCTTTACTGATGTCCGTGGGCCACATCTGGGTGGCTCTCAGGATCTCAGGGGTCCCTACCAGAGCTTCCTTAGCTCTTGGCTGGAGATGGATCTGTATTTATGGCACAGAAAATCAGTGTGGCCCTGTATTGAACAAAGTAATTAGACAAGATCAAGAAACACGCAGCTCCGAGGTGTTATTTTGATGTGGATTAGGAGATATTTTTCATTTTCCAGCACTTGGATGAGTCCTTGCACAGCACAGCTCTGTGATGGATACAGCAGGGACTTTGCATCATATCACCTTTCTGTATGTGAAAGAGAACCTTATTTACAGAGGAGCAAACAGCAGCAAAATAACTCATGGATCAGCTAAAGTAGTAGAAGATATCACTGACTCTTATATTTCTCTCTTGCCCCAAAGTGTGAGACACTGCCTAGGGCCAAATCTCCATTTATTTATTTATTTTTATTTACAAATCTTTCTTTTCCCTTTGGAGAAGTGCAGAGAGGAGGCAGAAGCAGTTTTTCATGGCTCAAAGCAAAGAAGCGAACTCCAGACCCAGCAAATCTTAGCACCAGTGTTAGCGAGTTGCCAGCCAGTGCCTTTTGAAAAAGGGTGGTCCCAGGGGCAGCACTGGCTCCCTCGTGTGTCCCCATGTATGTAAATATTTAAGGCTCGGTTCTGGGTGCATTTATCCTCAAAAAGGGGAACGACTCGTGCGTAGCTTCACCAGCTCCAAAAGCCATGGCTGTGTCTAAGGGTCTAAGGTGTCTGCTGTTCAGATCTCCCAAAAGGCCTTGATTTCCCCTGGGGCGGGACCTTTTTGTGATGCTGTGACCCCTTTCACGAGCACAAGGTGCTCCACATCCCTGTTGGAGTAAGCAAGGCTGAGGAGCCTCCTCCGAGGGGCGCTCCCATGGGGGCTGGCTGCCAAGCCGTCATTTTACACCTCGCGGACATCTGAATGCAAAATGCCACCCTCGGGGACGTCACGGGGATTTCATGCTCTTCTCTAGGCAGTTTCAGGTCTCTAAAACAATGAGTGGATTATACAGTACTCATCCATATGTGTAGTGTTTCATCTGCGGCAGACGTGATATTGAGAACATCCCCCATTCAGTAACTCCAAGTGTGATTTAGTGCCAGGTTACTAATCTCTGTGTGATTTTGGTGCCAGGTTACCAATCTCTGACTGATTTAACTGTTTCAGAGCCTGCTATGCGAAGGCCTGACAGCGGGGACGAAGACCATGCTGATGGGCCTAGGCCTAAGGCTGGGAGTTGGGAGGCTGGGTCTGTACCTTGGGCCTAATTCTTCCCAAACTCCTTTCATTTGGGTGTAAATCCTCTAGTTCTAATTTCTTGTCTAATTCCTTGCACTTTTAATGGCTGGTTAGCTCAGAAACCTCCCATCCTGTCTCCCCACAGGGAGACTGAAAGAAAGGTGCTCGTGGAGCATCTGAGGGTTTTGGATGAGGTACCATGGTGAGATTGTTTACCTGGCACTTTTTCATCCAGCAATTCTAGCTGTTGATAGCAGACGCCTGGAGGAATTTCAGATTGCCCTGCTTTGCCTTATTTCTGCAGAAATCGGTCAGAAATGGGGTTTGTAATGTAAGCCTGTGTTGCTCAAGCTGTATGACAGGCCTGAATGGAAATGGCCTTGCACAAACCATTTGTCTTGTTATTTTTCCTTTTTATGCTTATAATTTAAGACTTTTAAAAAACTCTTAGTATAATTTCAGTATTTTAATAGCGCCTGAACCTTTAAGCTGTGTCTCCATAAATTATGCACCTAATTTGGGGAAGGAGAGCGGGTGAGAAAAGCTCATTCTTTTTTTTGGCTGGAGGATGCTCAGATGAGATGGCAGCAGAATCGTGGCTGTCAAAACAAAAAGAAGTGTTACCACTGATAATTACATTATTCGAACTATTTGAAATCCTTGGAGGGTGCATTTTTAATGACGCATTGTAAAACAAATTGTGTTTCATGGCCGGAGAGAGTCATAAAACAATAAACTACTTAAGGCACCTTTTGTCTGCGTGCTCCTCTCTGCCTCTGTGTGTGGCCAGGGGAGTTTTGTGAGGATTCACAGGGTACGATCACATCCTGTGCTTAGTCACTGTTGCTGCTATCTGTGTTTTAAAGACCGAATATTTCCAGTCCAATTAAAAAATAACAGTCAATCTGAAGCACACTGTGGTTGTGCTGCTGCTGCTCCTATAGCTTTTGGTAGACCTCATTCCCTTCAGATTTACTCCTCTGTCCCCAAAATGGGGCTGTGGCACTGCCTTAAACTGGGCTGCAGCTGGGTTTGAGATTTGTGGTGAGGGAAAATCCCAGCCAGTGCCAAGGGGTTTGAAGTTTGGATGCATGGAGCGTGCATGGAGCGATGGGAAGCAAGGGCTGTGGGGTAACTGGTTTGGGGGTCGTCTCTGCCAGGGTCCTCTGTATAAAATATCAGACTGGGCTAAGAGGCGATTGTTTCCTGCACAAGAAGCATTAAAAGCGGATGCGTCTTTACATGAAGGCTTTTGGGGTGATTCTGAGATATTTGGCTTTGCCAAAAGATGAATTTTTTTTGGTGGTTCTCTGGATTCTTATGGAGATAAGGTTCGGACTCTGAGGGCTGAGCTCTCTTCCCATTGTAGGCAGTGCTTTATCGTTGCTGTGCCTCTTTCTTTCAACGGGATGGGTCCCAAGTCCACGTGGTGTAAAACCCAGCTCTGCGTTAGCTGTGCCCAACGTGATGAGGAAGAAGGCAGCTGAACATTTCTAGTGTTTCTTGAATTACTGGAAACAGCACAGGCAGAAAACATCAGGGAATAAATCCTGGCAGCCATCCCCGTGTGCCACAGAGCTGGTTGAGGAATACCCAGCGAGCAGAATATGGTCCCAAATTATAGCAGTCGGTGGCTGCCGATACCGAGCGCGCGTCAGTTCAGCCTTCAGACAAATCCCATTTTCTGAAATTAACCTTACAGCTGCTCTTTGAGCCAAATAACCTCCGGCTTTTTCCCACTGGAAAAGGGGGAAAGAGGCCATTTTCCGCCGATGTCGCTGTGTTTGTCTGCGGCCTGGCTGGGTCTTATCAATTAAAGCTCCTTTACGAAGATGGGGACCCTCACTTTTGACGAGCACCTGTGCACCCGCTGGGGACGGTGTGGCACGGATTAGGGTTATGGGCATCTCTAGGAAAGCATCTTTGTTCTGGGATCAACCCGTAATAGGGTTTTATGTAGAAGGAACAGCAACGTTCCCGGGGGATTCATTCTAATTATACCCCCAATTAGGGGAAAGGAGTTGGTTTCGTTTGGTGGGGTTTCTGCACCCTTAGCAGTTACAAACATTTGTTCCTTTCCATGGAGGTGTTAATTATCGCTGTTAACATTTACTGCAGGCTGTGGTGTTCCCAGACAAACAAAGAGAGGTCATTAGCCACTGCAATTAATAAAGGGAAAAAGTATTTTTCAAAAGATATTTGAGCTTTCAAATAATAAATCTTGATATCAGGATTGGATGAGAAACGTGTGTTGATTCCTAACCATTTGCTTTTTACAAAAATAGTTATTTATGGAAATCCATTTTGCGTTTACACTGAAATATTTGTGTCCCTTCTGTCTGCATTTTGAGCTAAAACACGCAGCTGAGTTAGCGATGTGTTAGATATTGTGTTGGGTTTTATTGACTCTTCCCTGAAGAAGAGCCTGGTATTGCTGCTCAGAGCTCAGAAATCCCCTCATAAGACCTCAACGTCTTTTTTTATCACTGTTCAAAATAATACGGTGCTCTGTTGCCCTTGTAACTTTGACAGACGATTAATTATAAATTTGAGGTACTGCGGTTCAGAGAGAAACCTAATTGGGTATTTGTGAACCAAATTTGGAAGTGTTGAATGCGGGTCCATGCTTCAGTGCCACTTTGATATCTCTTTTCAGAGGTTAAATCCTCTGTTTGGAAATATATGAATGCTCACCGTCTGTTTCTCTCTGGTGGGTGTATGTATTTCCAGGCGAAAACATAATTCGGCTTCGCATGAGGTGATAAAGCTTTATCAGTATCTGCGGGGTAAAGAATATTTAAAAGAGCGTATGCGTTCTCTTTGGAAAAGCTGTGTATTAAAAATTATATATTCTTAGGGAAGATTCTTCTTAAACCTTATAAAATATAGAAATTCACAGGTGGGATGCCCTAACCAAGGGCTTTGCTCTCTGGCCTTCCCTTCGGTGTTGCTATGAATGATGCATTGACAGAAGAGGGGGTGTCTGAGGCATTTTGGGGTGATGATTGCAGCCTGGTGCCCACTCTCTGGTTGCAGATTCCTTAATTTGGCCTCTGGTCCTGGTTTCCTTATGCCAGAATGTATGGACAAATCTAGTAGCGTAATCCTATTAATTTGATTTTATGTGTAGAGTTTGCCCACAGAATAAAAAGCTAAGCACTTGATAAAGGTTTTGTGAGGGTGGGCCCTGACCCCTCAAGCTGTGGGGGTGTTCCTGTAAATTGTGCTGCGGGTCCTGACCCCAGATTGTTCATTTTAAACCATGGTGTGGTGACAGCGACTGCTGTGGAAAATGGATGTTGAAATTCCTACTGGGGAGGGATTGAAACCTGGTGATATTGAATCCATCATCCGAGAGGGAATTGAAAATGATTCCATGTAGAGGAAATACAGATCTTCGTTTTTAGGTGAATAACTGTGGGATATTGAAACCAAGAAGCTTCCAGGCTTTTAGAGGATGAGATCAAGCAATTAAGGCCTCTTCCTGCGTTTACTGGTAGCTGCGGGTTGTGTGAAGCGCATCCATGGCTCAAGGTGCGAAGAGAGGGGCTGATGAGAGCACGGAGATGGGTATTTGGGCTAAGATTCCTCTACACTGGACTAATGAGCAAGTCTGTAGGAACTATGTAATGCCAGTGAGTTGGGTAAAATGTGGGTCTTTGTGCTTCTCCTCGGAGAAATGGATAATCTGATCCCAGTTGGTTAGTCCCCACATTGATCATATATTTCCCCTTTCTTTTTGTACGTGGATCAGAGTAATCATGAGTTACAAGAGGGGCAATGACCATGAATCAACACCACAGCTTTGTTTCTACCACCCCATCCTCATGCCCAAAGCCCATCTTCCCCTTGCTTTTGGTGGTGGGGAAAGCCTCAGGACTCTGATGTCTGTCCCTGAAGGAGCATCGTGGCCTAAAGAATGGTACGGGACACAGAATGCTGCCCCCGGTTGATGATGTTCATGCTGTTCTTGTATTTAGAGGATGGTGGGGTGAAATTTGCTGAGGCTTCACAAATTCATTGCCAAATGGTGTCCTGTGGTTCACTTGCTAAAGAAAAACAGCCAGGACCCAAACTCTACAAAACCTGCACCTCCCTTTCATCCCTTTCTTGACTTATTTCTTTCCCCTAAGGGAATGCAGTAAAACAAGTGTTTTGTAGGGTTATTTTGGAAACCTGTTTCTAGTTTCCTGGAGGAAATCCCAACTCCCTCCTCTGTATTGCAGTATTTGGGATCACAGAGTCATTAAAGTTAGGAGAAACCTCTCGGATCGTCCAGTCCAACGTCAACCCAACTCCACCATGGCCACCAAACCACGTCCCCAAGTGCCACATCCATTCGCTTTTTATCACCTAACTTAAATATTTACATTTAAATAAAGAATTTAAAAGAAACCGTGGCTCTGAGATGTGGTCCCATCAGAGCTCGTTCACCACATCAATGTTGAGCTTGCATCTGTGGGAGCCCCTTTGCTCCGCAGCTGGTGCCCTGCGCACCACAGGGAGCATTTTAACACCGAAACGATGAGCGCGACAGGTGCGCGTTTTATTAGAACTTCTTTATTTTCATTTTATTGTGCATCAGCGGAGAGAAGAAAGCAGCAGCCCTTCTTTAACAAGTCTTGGAGTAAGTGGGAAAACAAATGGACGTCCCCGGTACACAGTGACATTTGTCAGCCGAAGATGGGGGGTTCACAGCAGCCCGTTCTTTGCTCTGCTTCAAGACGCCAACCCCGATGGATTCTGAGCAGCTTGCACAGCCGGAATCACTCATTCTGTTTTATGAGCTTCATTTGCATTTATACTCTTCCCTGCTGTTGTTGAGTACGCCCCTTTCACTTGTCCTAAATCTACAACTGCACTGGGTGCACTTAAGTAGCTGCTTCCTACTGATATATTGATTATAACACTAATTACATCCGGGCTCTGGATATGGGCTAACAGAACCAATTTATCTGAATTTTTTATAGGGGGAAAACTCTCCACAACTAATTAATTCTGCAGGGATGGGTCTAACTCTGCTCTTTTCTCTCTTTTTGTCTTCCTCCATCTGAGGTTTTGATAGGTAAAGCTTGTGCTAGAACCACAGAATTTGTGGGGACAAAACGTATGATGATTTTGTCCAGTAAATTGTAGTATTTCATTTATTGAAAAAATATTTTATATTTAATATTTATTTTATGATATATTAAAATATGTTGATAATAGATTATATATTAAAGATATATATATTTATTTTTACTACATATTTTTACTATTTTTATTTTTAATAAATCTGCTTTCTGCTTGCCAGGATGGTTTCTATTTTCCTAACTAATACCCTAATGTCATGCAGCAGGCCCTGGTTGTGCAGTCAGCTCGGTGTGTGACCCTGCTGTGCCCATCGAGGTCGGGGAGGTTGGATGCTCACCTGAAGCTCACTGCAGAAATGGGCCATGGACATTATCACATCTGTTCATATCTGGGGCAGGAATCTTTATCTACAGCCTCCTCTGCAGGATCTTATCCCTGTTCCTCTCCTGGTTTTGCTGGGATAGAATCTTCGAATCAGATTCCTGGTCAGGAAAGCTGCATTTCTGCAAACACTGCAGGACTTGGTTTAGTGGAAACAAAGTTGATAAGGCATTTTGGTTCAGTTTATGACCAGTGCTGTTATGCAGTGGTTGAGGTCTTTAGCAGTTCGGAGTTAGCCGGCATAGAAGCTGGAGGGAGCAATAACCCAGGCAGCCAACCCAAACCGGCCAACAGAATTCTCATACCATAAGCATCACACTCACTAGAGTTTAGGGGCTCTGCTGGGAACGGCTCTGTTTCCTCAATGGTTGACCCCCTGGAGGGTCTCGCTTGACATTCTGCTCCCGAGGCCTGCTCCTATTCTGCTTGCGACCACGATACTGGCTGAGTATAGCGTTGTTTGCTTTATAGTAATATAGCTATTAATACTGGCTTTTAGTAGTATTATTTTATTATACTTATATATATACTATATACATTACATATATATATTATATATTATATTCTATAGATATATACAATATTATTATTTTATTATATATATTTAAAATATTTTATAATATATTTATTATTTCAATGGGCCTCAGTTCCTTTTCTGGGTTCCCTCCCCGGGGAGAAGGAGTCATTGAATGCTGGAACAACTGCCTAAATGGCGACTGTTTAATTGAGTTTGACACAGAATTGGACACCTTCAGTCATTTTAGGTTTGTGACACAGATGAACCTTTCAACTGGGCTTTCTTTAAATTGTGAGAATTTCCAGATCCCTTTCTGATGAGCTTTATTTGAAATTACCTGGTCTCAAATCTCAGTGCAGCCCTTTGACAGGTACTTCACAGACTGTTTTGCAGTGGATTAAAAGCAGTTTTAAAAAGGCAATGAAACGTAGGTTTGACTACAAACTATCATGGGAAACAGGATAGCGCCTGGTGATGGATTCACAGCGTAATGAGACTTTGAGCCCTCCGCATCCCGACCGTCGCTTTGGACCCGGGGCGTGGAGGGTTTGAAAGCCGTTACTGCTGCTTGGTGACTCTCTGTGGTTTCTCCAGATCGATCTGTTGGTCTCCGTTGCTGTGAAAACGGCCACTGCCAATGGATTTTGATAGCGCCGGTGATGATGGCCGTAGTGCAGAAGTCAAAGGACTGCGTATTGCCATCACTGCCCTAACGAGGGCTCTGATGGCTCCTAGGAGAGGTATTGATCTCGGCAGCGTCCGTTTTCTTTTTCTGCTGTTTTAAATGCTGTGCCTGAGCTTTCCCATTTGTCAAGGCTGTTGCCTCCATGAACGCAGAATTTGGCTTAAAAAACCCAATAGTCAGGTGCAACTTTACCTGTTTACCTTGAAATTTTTTCAGTGGTGCCCTGGTAGAAGGGAACTTGCTTGGCAAAGCATCTGGGAGAACAGGGCAAGCCCAGAGATTTTATTTTCCTGATCAAACTCATCATAAAGATGTTGTTTAAATATCACAATTTAAAAATATACACAGAAATGAAGGCAATTTAATGAGTGCAACATAGGAAAAAGGGTTGCCGAGCTTGGTTGGAGATTTCACTGCAGCTCTCTAGATGCTGTGATCCATAATTTAAACTTGGGCATTTTGGAAAGAATTATGTTGGTTTAGACCGGAAGGCATTAGAGCATAAATCAGATTTGGAGGCTCCATCCCAGAGACGCTTAAACAGCTCCAGAGGTTAAGCAGGGGATATAAAACCATGGTGGGATGTTTGCTATGGGCCTGCAGAGGAAGAGGAGCAGGGCAGCAAGGGTGCTCCAATGGGAGGGAAAGGACCCCAGGCGGTTTGGGCTCAACTCATGGACGTGAGGATGGGCACCATGGGTGGGAGCATTGCAGCAGCAATTAAATAATTATCCTGAGAGTTATGCGTGACATTAAAGCAGTTTTAAAGAGTTCTGTTACTGCTGATACAGAGAATATCAGACGTCTACAGGAACCTTGAAAAACAACACAAATTTAAAATATTGTGGAACTTATTTCAGCTGCTGTACGGGTAGTTGGCTGCAAGGCCAAAAAAAGACAGACATGGTGGCTTTTGGCTTCTGAAAGAAAAAACCAGTAAGAATAGAAGAGCCAGACTGGGAATGCTGTTTTCCTAAGGAGATTTCTGCAGATGGGAGTCTGGGCTCCTTCCCATGGGGAGAAAGAGTTCACAAACCCCAGAATTAATGCCTGGCTTTGCTGTGCAGTCCCCGTGTGACTATGAGCACAGTGTTGGGCCTTTGATTTTCAAAGGCAGCAGCCAAGGGAGGCGTTGGCGTGGGCTCCTTTGAAAACCTCACCTTTAATTTCCCTGCGCCTCGGCTCCCGTCCGTCTGCCTCCACAGAGCAGGACCCACCTCATGTCCTGGATGCAGACAATTTAATGTATAGGGGCAATTTATTGTATAGGAACGGGCTGGAGCCAACACAACTGTGGTGATGGTTGGGGAGGAGGTGGTGCTGATAAGGGCCTGGTTTTGGTGATGTGGTCGCACAACTTCCACTGAGGGCTTGGGAATCGTGGTCAGATCTTGAGGTGTCATCGAAATCATCAATCATCATCACCCTGGCTGCAGTCCCACTTCTGTCCCATCAAAGCAAAGCTCCCATGGTTCATTTTGCCTGGAGTCGCGCATCCCATAGCAGGCAGTGCCCTGGCCGGCTTCTCTGGGATGATGAGATCCCCACGGTTCGTAGGGAATGACAAGAGCCTCTCCTCAAACCAGGGGGATGGAGAAAAGGCTTTGATGGTTTATGTTGGCTGGGGTTTTGACCCAGAAGCTTTGAAGACGTGGTTGTTGTTTGCTCCATGTCCCCATCCTGTCTCTCACAGGCTCTGTTCTCCATCGCAGCCCCCACAGCCCCATCCCTCCTCCCTCTTTACCTGCCCTAAACAAAAGCTCTCTCCTACTCTGCAATGCCAGGGGAGGGTTAGATTGGATATTGGGAAAGTATCTTTAGTATAGGACTGGCCAAGCACTGGCAGGGGCTGCCCAGGGCAGTGGTGGAGTCCCCGTCCCTGGAGGGGTTCACAAACCGTGTGGATGTGGCACTTGGGGACGTGGTTTATGGCCACGGTGGGATTGGGTTGATGTTGGACTCAATTTTAGAGGTCTCTTCCAACCTCAATGACTCTGTGATTCCTATGCATTAGGGCTTGGTGAATTATCTGCAGTGCATACGCAATCTGGGAAATGCCTATTTCATGAGTCAGGTCCCACTGCAGTTTTATGACCAGATGAGTTAAACAGTAAAATATCCTTTGCACCATCTGTATGCATCACTGCGTTTTACCGCAGTGGCCTAGCAGGTTTCTGGTATACTTTGCTTTTTGGTGGTCCATGAGACAAGCTGCTTTGGCAGACCCCAAGCTCAGGGAGTTGTGCTGGTGGCTGATTTTGGAGGGCAGGAAAAGCCAAAGCAAAACCACGTTGGACTTTGGGGAGCTGTGGCCCTGCTGGTCCTGCTGGTGGGGGACGTCTGCACCAGGAGAGGTGGCCACCATGGGAGCCCCAGATTGCTCCCAGTTAAACCTGGCAGGTTGAGGAAATAAACCCTTGGCATTTCAGGGAAACACTTTTCCTATTTGTTTTTATGGTGATTGAGGGCCCCTTCTGGAGAGCAAATTGATTTCTGAGGCATTTGTTACAATAAAAAATGAATAATGCTTCAGCTAACAAAGACAGCAATGTTGTGGAAGGAGCATTCCCAGGCTGCAGCAAAGAAACAAACACAGGGTTTTATTTCCACTGTATTTTGCTTGTCACTTCTGCTAATTCTTGAAGGAATTTTATGTTTAAACAAGGACCTTCTCCCTCAAACTGCCTCTCCTGTTGTAGGCAGCTGAATCCCAGTTCGGGGAGCACCAGCACTGAAATCAAGAGCTGTGCTTTGCCACTCAGTAAAGGCAAAGAGAATCTCCTTTTCCTTTTGCAAATGACAGCGAAAATGAGTAACGCTTGGGTTTCCTGCACCAACTACTTAAAAAAATATTATTATTTGTAATTTTGGCCACACAAGCAATGTCTCGTCACTGAAGGCTGCTGAAAGGCAGAGACATCTGCCTGCTCTTAACACCTCAGTGCAGCTGCTGCTGTAGAATCAGTCCTGCAACTGCTTAGGGATTCACTGAACTCCGGAGATTCCTGTGCAGATCCAACGTGGCATTTTTGGCCCTTGAACCCTCATTCACCATTAAAGCGCTTTCCGTTTCATAAAAGGCATTTGCTGCCTGCAGAGATCATCCAATAAAAGTAGGACCTAGTGGGAAAGAGACCAACCGCAGTTTGCTACCGAGGGGTTATTAAGAATTAGCAATGAACCGAAAGTGGGGGTGGGTTTTATGACCTAAAGTGCATCCCTAAAACCAGCGGTTTTTGGTCTTGGATGCCCGAATTGGCAGGAACATCACCTTGGAGAGATGGATGCTGTCATTGATGGCTGCACGAGGGGCGCCAAGGGTCCGGCCGGTCCTTCCCAGCTCTCCCACCCAGCACAATGAAGAACCAGCATTACCGGTCCCTCATGTGCAATCTGCTGGAAACCATCGTCTTCTCCCCAAATAATGTCTCATATTCCAGTGCAGGGGCCAACACTGATTTTTCACACTGTTTTCCAGTGGCATGTAGGGGCTGTAAATACATTACAGATTAGCTGTAGTTCATAATTCCAGTATTTTAGGCTTTTCCCTTTGGAGAAGGGATGGAGGAACTGGAAAGCCAAGAGAGACCATGGTCAGAGACTGCCATAAATATGTAGTTTTTCAGTAGTATGTATTATTTTTTCAGTAGTATGTATTATTTTTTCAGTAGTATGTATTTTTTAATGCTTTATCAGCCTTACAGTGAGCTTGCAGTGGTCCACGGTGTAATTATGGTATTTGAGGCTGCCATAATCCTCGTGCAAGCCATAGGCCAAGAGGCAGAGCGTTCACGAGGACGATGGCAAGAGTATTTATTGTTGTAACACAGCGACAGTAAATCTTTTGCAAAACTGTGGAGAAGTTAAGTGAAGGTAAGAAATTATACATGAAATAAATAGGCATGAGACACATAGGCCTGAAACCTTTTTTGGAATGAATCAAACCTTGAATATCTGGTTGTGAAATTACTTAATTCTCCTTGAACATCCACTTAGGAGACTGCTGAGGTGCCAGGTTACACCACATTTTTCTGGAGTTATATTTGTATTAGCTAATAACCAGAGATGATGGGATTCTCGTCCCTGTCGCTCCAGGCTAATGCGTATCTGCTCGTTGGTGTTTGGAAATAAACACTTGTGTGATGGTACAGAGATTGCTGAGAGCTTTGCAACTGACTCCAGTGGATTAAACCTGGTTTTGAGACATTGCTCTGATAATCTTTCCGGCTTTAGGCAGCAGCTCAGGTAGATAAAGGCAAGATTTTTTGTTGCAGTTGCCAGTTTTTATCAGCATTTCTATCTTGTACAAATGGAATGGGGAACACAAAACCTGTGTGATATTTCCTACTGGTTTTGGTGACTGGTGATGAATACCTGAGGTGGGGATGCAGGAGATCACGCTGTTTGCTTTGCGTCCTGCGCTTGATTTGGGTTTTAGTTTAGAGGAGAAAAACTGGGCACTTGTGACCGTGGTTAAAAATTGTGTGAGATAACTGTGCAGAAAAATAAAGTAAAAGTGATGGGAGAACGGGTTATAGCTCAGCTGGAGCAGTTCCTGCGCCGTTCACAGGGCAGGGAGCTGAGCTGGACCAACCCAGAGCAACCTGGGGCAGGAGCATCTGGTCCTGCAACCGGGGAAGATTTGGGGTGCGGAGGTCTTGGATTTCCTGACCATATTTACTGATTCAGCTTGTTTAGAGAGTTCTGATAAGATTCTGTAAAACTCAGCGTTTTCAGTGCCTCTGACTTAGGTGGATCTGAGCCCTTTTCGTCCGTGTGGGTAAGAAGGAAAATAACTCGGGGTGGGGAGAAGGGCTTTGGGAGAAGGGGGTATGGTGTGGGGAGAAGAATAAGACATCTATGGCATGTCTTTGGAGATCCTTGAGAATCCGTACGTGATGTTGGTTGTGCTTATGTTCCTGGAATCCAATTTGAATTTTCCTGTACGTTGACAAATATTCAATGCATATTTGAGGTGTTAATGTGGAAGCCTAAAAGCAGACTTTGAAATGTGGTGTCTATGTTCCTGGTCTGACCTGGATGGCTCTGGTGATTTTCGGCTGGGTTTCCTGTTGTAAGGGCTGCTTTTGTCCCACATGACGACAGCACTTCCACCCCTCACAGGGGCACCTGTTTGGCCATTTAATTTCCAAAAGACCTGGCATTTGGCCGTGTTGCTGAAGACAAAGAGAAGGATGTGCAGCGTTTGCAGATATTTATGTAAATATTTACATTTGCATATCTACCTGTATTAAACGGCTGCTGAATCCACAATAATAAATGCGTGCTGGGCTAGCTTGTAGAGTAGGTCTGAGCATCAAAACAGTTAAAAGTGCTAAATTTACAGAGAACTGCTGTGTGTGTGTCTGTGTGCACATAAAGATCATTTTGTTGTGAGTGGGATCTGCCCCGTCTCAAACTGGGGATAGGAGCGAGCAATCTGCTCTCAATCAAAATAAAACGCTTTCTGTACAAGCAATGCAATGTACAGGGAAGGTTTTTGTTACACATCAGGAAGATATTTTTATACAGGCATTTTTTTTTTCCTATTTTAAGCACTTAATTGCCTAATTTCTAAGCATTTTAGAGCTAGCTCAGGAAGGGTGAAAAACCCTGATGGCTGCAGATAGGAACTAAAATATTTTCCCTGTCAACAAAAATGCATAAAATTGCTCTTTAGGTAGGATCTCCACCAAAGCAATGTGAATTTTTCCTTGCTTTCTTGCCTGGGTTATCATTTCCAGGCTCCACCGTGCACATCTGGCTGAGCATCCCAAAAAACACCACTGCGCTCGGCAGGACGAGGCGCTGGGTTTTCATATGGGGAAGGCAACCACTCAAAAGAAATTCAAATAACTCAAAACCATAGAAACAGCTTGTGGATCATTGAAAGAAACACATTTGGAACACAGATGGTTGGTTTTCCTCCCCAGAAATCACAAATGAAGAAAAAGCCCTCTCCCTTTGTTACTTGTATTTTTTCTGCAGTATTTGCACCGATTTGGCTGCTCAGAGCTCCTTATGGACAAACATAAATGAGGTTTTTTCACTTACGAGCACCCAGTCTGAATTATTTTTAATGGAACAAGAGATGATGGTCAGGGAACTTGAAAAGGAGTTGTGCTTGTACTTGCATTGGTCTGATCTTTCTTCTTGTACACAAAAATAATTCATCTAAAATTTGAAATATGAAAAGTGGTGTGTGGCGCCCGTCAGGGACCCGGAGTTGTGTTTGTACTTGCATTAGTCTGATGAAATTTCTTCTTGTACACAAAAATAATTCATCTAAAATCTGAAATATGAAAAGTGGTGTGTGGCCCCCGTCAGGGACCCTGTGGTATCAGCTAATGGTGACAGCAATGCTCTGCCTTCCTCATTGCGTCAGGGGAACAGACCAAGGGTTTGCAGCTGCACATGTCTGGGTAAGAGCAGTCACCTCAAGACAAATGTCACCCCATGACTGCATCAGGTCCCGTCCAAGCACTGGCAGGGGCTGCCCAGGGCAGTGGGGGAGTCCCCATCCCTGGAGGGGTTCACAAACCGTGTGGATGTGGCACTTGGGGACGTGGTTTATGGCCATGGTGGGGTTGGGTTGATGTTGGACTGGATGATCCTGGACATGTCCTCCAACTCCAATGACTGATTCCTGAAGCCTGGCATCAAGGGCAAGCCCAGGACTGGGACAGAGCTCTCAACCTTAATGTGTCATTAAGGAGCTCCACATGGAAGCACATCGGGGGATGGGTTGCACTGCAATCATGGGGTTTCATCTCGGATCATGCTTTGGCCAGGGTCCGTGGTGTGAGCTCGGGACTGTGGATGGAGACCTTGGACATGGGGCACTGCTGGGAGTCGTGCACTCAGTTCAGGACACGGTTTAGTGGGCATGGTGGGGTTGGGCTGACGTTTGGACTTGATGATCGTAAAGGACTCTTCCAACCTTAATGGCTCTGTGACTTTATGAATTATGAAGGATTTAATCCAGCAAAGGAGTCTCTGGCTTCCTAGGAGGGAGGTGATGCCACTGCCCTGGAAATGGCCATGTACTGGGCCTGGTGTGTGGGACCGGCAGGGATGAGGGGGTGACATGGGCTGGTGGGTGCGTGCTGGCCTTCAGGAGGTCACCTACGGCTGTCGCCAGTCTTCCCCTGCTGCAGACAGCATCCTGCAATGAACTGATGATGTTTCCCTCCTTTAAAACACCAGTCATCCTCGTTAGATGCAGGGTGCCTGAGATAATTAACGTGGGGGGTTCTCTGGAAAACAGGTTAATTGACCAATGAGGAAATAACTAAGTCTGTGTAGAGTTGTCTGCCCCCAAATCAAATAGGGGTGAAAAACTTCTCCCATCCCATCCCAAAAGGTGTCAGCAAAAATATTCCCGATGT
>NW_010206722.1:24937-26947 GCF_000695765.1 Mesitornis unicolor
TCCCTACACCCGAGCGACTGCTTTAAGGAGTATTTAAATGAGGAGTAAAAAAGGAAAGATAAGGACTTTTAGGACACGAGTTATTCTTGGCTTGCTCGTGCTCCAGCACATTTCCTGTCATGGGGTAATGAGGGATTTTCTTTTTGCAAGTATTTTTGGAGCCCTCCACCCAATCAGGACATGCTCCACCACCTTCCCACCTCCTACCTTGCGAAAAGGTGACAGCGCCGCCCGTTTTGTTTCGTGGAGCTGAGTGGGTTTGGGAGGGGAAGGGGCTGATTTGCAATTAGAGCCATGCAAAGAGGAGCCTTGTGCTGGGCGATGCTTCTTAAAACAACATCAAACAGGAAGGCACTAATAGCACGGCGTTAATTTGTGGGAGCGCGTTTCCAGGTAAAGAGGCCAGAAACGGGGCGTGCAGTGAAACGGCTGCGTGAGATAACGTGAAACAACCCTTAGAAATGTGTGTAAAGTGGCTTTCCTGAGATTGCTCAATCAGATTAAAAAAAACCATGACGGGAGACATAACACCACGGCTTCCAGCTCCTTTCAGGAGAAGCCTTTAATTAGGTTTTATGTATATTTAAGTTTATGTGAAGCTATTATGAGTAAGACAAGTCTTTCTTTCTTTGTTTGCTTTTAACTTTTTTTATTGGCAGTTGTCAGGACGGTCCCAAGCCAAACCCCTGCGTCTGACAACTTTGATCTTCAGCAACGTTCCTACTGCCTTTAAGTCGTGTCTTATCCTTCATCAGCTTGACAGGCCTGGTACTCCCACTTTTGTAGCATTAAAGGGTAAGAAAACATTAAGGCTGCTTGAATTTATTCAGATAAAACAAGCGCCTGCGGAAATCTCGAAGCAAACCTGAGCTCTTTTGCAGGTTGCAAAATGTTTTGACGAGCTCGTTACCAAAAAATAAAGAGTCGGGTTTGCCAGCAGCTCAGGGCTTGGGATACTGGGAAGGATTATTTGTTTGCGTCCAGAATTTGAGGAAAAGGAACGAAATGAATGAAAAGGAAAGATTTATTTAAGAGAAATCTTTGGATGCCTGTCGTGGTTTAGGGAATGCCCTGGTTTGAGCTAAACTGAGCTAATTTTCTATTTGGTGATTTGACTTTTCAGCTCAGTCTCTTCTAAGGGGCTGAACTAAATCACTCAATAGAAAATTAGTTCTCTTTACCTCAAACCAGGACAGATGCCTCAGGTTCTGGCACATTTTCTGGCTGGATGGCTAATTAATTCTGCAGCTTCTTGAAGTTCTTTTCTCAGTAAGCAGCAGCTGGGACACTTTTTTGGCAGGATGGGGGTGACCACCGAGGGCAATGATGGTGACGACCCAAATGGATGAGGTTAAAGTGCTGATTTCTCCAATCCCTCCACTTACAGCTTCGCTATAGTGGCAAGAGGAGTTGATGCCCCCCAAAAATAGGCGAATATTAAAGGTTGGGAATCCTCGGGGAATCGCCTGCCCCGCTTGTGAACTGCTGGAAATGTGCTTCATCATCAACTGCAGTCTGCGGGTAGATGCCAATTATATGAAAGCCCATCTCTCCAGATCTGTTGGTGTTATTTCGGCGCTCGGGGGCTGGAGCTTAATACAATATGCTCTTTTCTTCTCTGACTGGTAAAGCAGCACGAAATAGAATTATTAGTATAAATACACGTTGCCTACAAAATGTAAATCCAGCAATTAGCCTTTTCCCCGGTGGTGCGCTCTAATGAGCGTTACCACATTCTCCGTGTTGCTGTAGGGGAGCGCTGGGTGTAGCAGCGGGGCTGGGCTCATTTACGGGGAATCCTCGGGATGCAACATCTTTCCTTGATAGGAGAAGAGGCAGCTTGGATCCTGAGCTCCATTTATCTCAGGCAGGTTTGCCTCCCAAAAATGCAGCAGTGGGAGCACCACCGTTTGCAGCTCCTGTTGAGATTTCTGAGGTCTTTTTGACGTGTGTGAGCTGGTGAAAACCTTTATGGTAGGAGTTACTCAACCCTTTCTAATGCTGAGAAGC
>NW_010206722.1:26973-29846 GCF_000695765.1 Mesitornis unicolor
GGGGGGCTGGTGAGGGTCATTGGGCCCTTGGAGAAGTTTGCTTTTGGGTTGAAAAATACGTTTGCCATTTCTCCTTTAAGCACAGAGTTAGGTGGGTAAGGAAGACTGGTGGTATTTTATGCTTAATTTTGGTAATTTCTGACTCTTTGCTTCATGCCCTGGTTTGTCTGTTGTGCAACGGCCGTGTTGTAATGACGGATGGATGGTGAAACCTTGGGTAAAGCCTCTGCTCTGACAGGAAAGCGCTGGGATTGCCCTGTCAAGGCACCATCGTATTGGGCTGCGTGACCCCGCTAGGGAAAACCTGACCCGTGGTAATCTCATTATTGTTTGTTGTGATGAGCCGATAACGAAGTAAATATTGGAGTGGGCTGATTGCCACCTCCACTTTAGGAGAGGGGTCTTGACGGCGTTATTTCACAAGCACGGCTGCTGCTACTCCTTTTTCCTTCTCCATCTGAGGAGTGGGTACTTTGTGGTGTTGGAGGAACTCGGGGGCAGCTCAAGGTAACCCCGAATCAGACCTTGGGGTGCTGAGCGATTGCTGTCCCCTGGCTGTGTGAGGGGTTTTACCTCTGTATTGGTGGGGCACCCTGGTAAAAGAGAAGCTGATGGGAAATGTGGGTGCTCAGCGCCCCCCGGAACCAGGCTGGATGCTGAGGGGTTGAGTTTAGGGCCCATGAATGCCAACTGCCTCAAACACAGCCATTTATTAATAAATTTACTTGGTACTTAAGCAGTGACAGAAGATGTAGGTGGCATCAGGGTGAACATATGTGCTAAATAAGCTTGAATGCTCTGGTTCAATATCAGTTTTTCCTGTGGTTTTCAGTATCTATTCCTCAGGGTGCATCCAAGGAGCTTGCTGCAGGCAGGACCTCATTTTTCTGCTACTTTAAGCCAACAAAAATTTCTGTCAGCACGTTTGACCTAAACCCAGCTTTATGGGAGGATACACCCTTAGAGGTGATATAATGTACCCCGGTGATTAAACCCATCAGCGCCGGCCGTTTTCTCTGTGTGCGGTGCAAAGTATGGGTGCTGAGATAGAGCCATTAATTATGATAATGTTTTTAAATTAACCTCATCTTTCAGAAGACAGCACAACCCAGGGGAACCCCAGCTTTAAGCAAGTGCGGGTCAAGTTTTGGGGTGGCTCAAGCAAAGGCAAGAAGTGAAACATTTTTGGGAGCCCCAGCCAAGTCCTTGGCAAATGCGAGCTGAGGTTGGGGTGAAGTCAGGAGATCTCAAGCACAGGAAATCTGAGAAGGTTTTTCCATGGTAATTTTGGATTCCTTCAGATTTCGTGTGGTGAGACTAAAGGAGGCTGTGATAAGGTCCAGTCCTGCCCCGGTGAGATCAGGGGTAACTTTAGTCTTAATATCAGAGATGTTTGGATTCAGGGCTCGTATCTGAGAGGGAGCAGAGAATTTCTTCACGTAATTGTATATCTGATATTTCAGCATTAGGAAAACCTCACATTTCCTCGCTTGAAGAACAATTTATTTTTAAAGATAAGCTAATTATACACGACTGAAGAACAAGTCAAAATAAAAAATAAACATTACAGCATTAGCAGAAAAACAATTTCTGTAACTGACCCAAGCTGTTTTGGTTTTCTTTCCCCTCTGGACATTTACTTACGAAAATAAGTTTGCTTTTGACATTTTAACTTAATTTGAACAAAAATAATATGGTATCTCAGATATTTTTGCAAGCCATTTTCTGCCCATTGCAGTTTCAGGGCTGGCATCTTATCTGGACGGCCAGCCGAAAGCCTGCTCGAGAGCCAGATTTAATCAGTAGCTCCAAACAGCCCGAATTTCAGTGGTGTTTAGAGCAGAGCCTGATTTTGGTCTCTGCTCTGATCCCAGAATTCCCTGTGAGATCCAAACCACGTGGTGCAGGTTCGTGCATTAAGGTACAAGGTGAAGGTATCCTGTTCCAGAGCATTTGTGCATTACAAAGCTGTGAAGAGATGAAGATATCTTGTTCCAGAGCATTAATCTAGATTTTCATTTGGGCATCTCTGAGATCAAAACCGAAGGCTTTGCACCACCTCTTTTAAAACCTCTCGATATTCTCCTGAACCTTTTCCTTTCCCAAATTTTCCTCTGCAAGCTCCTGCAGATACGCAGGTAACAGCCCAGATCCCCCAGTGATGAGGAGCTGCAGCCACACAGGGGTGTTAACGGGGTTCAAAGACTTCGTTTGCAGGAGCTACGAAAGGAAGGGAGGAACGGGAACATGCAAACACGGATGGGGTAGGATGGGCTGCAGCCAAAACGGCACCGATGCTTTGCTATCTGGGGCTCTGGTGATGAATTAGTGGTGTCTGAGCCTTGCTGGATGCAGGTAGACAATGGAGATGGTGCATTCCCCAATTAAAAATTGCATTGCACAGTTGCCCACCTTATGTGGCTACCCACAACAGTGGCACTTTTAATCATTAAAAATATGGAGTTGATCTGCTCTTGCCTTGCAGAGAAATACCTACCGGGCTGGGGAGATGCAAGAGGGATGGTATTCATTATTTATAGCCCTTCCTATCGTGCTTATCAGCACAATGTCTACGAGTGAGCTCCATCGACAGGGCTCTGAATGCGGGATAAAATTTAATAATGCATTAATAACGACAACGTGCACTTGTCTGTGGTGGCAGCAGTTGTGACTGCGGTGACTTAAAATGAGAAGAAGAGAGAACTGAGCCACACACAGCTTGGGGAAGGTGGGAATCTGCAGCCAAGGAGGAGGAGGAGGAAGCAGGGGGCTCAGTGAGGGGAGAGGCCATGGATTTGGGGCAGCAACAGACACAGGTGGGGTTAGGCAGCTTTGTAAAGATGTGTTGTTGTGGTTTAGGGCTGGGCTGGCCA
>NW_010206723.1:0-7677 GCF_000695765.1 Mesitornis unicolor
TTTAGTTACCACAGCTGGTGAATTGTAAACTAAGTTGAACTTCAAGAGTATCTTTACTTTTCAATAACTTTGTCAGGAGTCAAAGAAGAGCTTCTTGCTGTGCTTGCCATGGAGATCAGGGAGGAGCAGCACAGCTCTGTTCCCTCTCAGCTCCATCCTCAGCTCCTGCTCCTCCTCACTCCCACCGGGGTCCTGCCACGCTACCTCCGGTCCCAGCCTGGCCCCAGGCACCAGTCTCAGGTGCAGGCATTTGGTCCCTCTTGGTCCCCGAGCACAGTGGGGACAACAGAGCGGCCAGTGACCATCCCCATCCCAGCAGGACCCATCTGGTGCAAAATGGCCGAGCACAGTCCCAGTCGCAGCGTTTGCTTTAGTTCATATTCTTATTACCCCTCTCATACAAACAGCCTGTGCCCACCTTACTCTTTCTGCAGTGGCCCTGATTCTCCTGATTTTATATCTTTTTTACGTAATTCCAGCCTTGCTCACTGGCCCCACAAGCCAGAAGCCCCTTTTCCCGCACTCAGATGGTGAGCGATGCTGTTGAGGAGTGGGAGTTGAGCTGTGACACCTCTGTGAAACCACAGCTCAAACCCCTACCAAAATCCCAGTGAATGGCTTTGGAAATGCAGTTTTAAATAATCATCTTGCTTGTGAATGGTTGTTTTGAAGTTTTGAAATCCTTTTTTCCGAGTAGCTAATTTAGGCCATTTTGTTTGTTTGGAAACTGCTTGTAAGCATCGCTTCAATCTATAAAAATAGTTCACAGTTGTTTTAATTTCAACACCATTAAATTCTTGGGAACATTTTATGTTATTTATTATTCACGCTGTATATTTGATCAGTTAAAGACAGATTGTGAGGTTCTGTTCTCAGAGTGAAAATATAACATCTCTTGAAACAATTGTTTAATAAATAAAACACTGCATGTGGTCAATAATGAAAAAAATGTCATGTTTCTCCCCGAATATTTTCCTTGTTGGATTTTCTTTATTATTATTATGGATAACAGCTACTCCCACACATCTTCATGGAAAAAAAATTTAATGGAACGTTTCAAGGATGGGTAAAATCTACCACACATGGTAGAACTAGAAAGACACTTGGATTTGAGTGGGAGAACATTACTTTTTCAGTATTCAGTCATCTTTGCTATTCTAAGAAGGGCATATGGAATCTGCCATTTATTTTATAATTACAGGGATGATGCAGAAATCATTGGAGGAGTGTATTTTTAGATGGCTTTTAATAAATGATATAATTATTTGTTGTCTTTAATCCTGAAAATTAAAAAATACTTTTCTATTGCACTCAAGGAATTAATCATGCTTAAGAATCAAGCAACGTAACCTTGCTTCCTATCATAATGAATGACAAGCCTTGAAAACATAGTTGTTATTCAATTTCTCCAAGTGTTTAATCACCTCAGTTCATAATGAATGTGCAGTCTAGTGTTTTGTCTCTTGAATTTTGTGTACTTTTCAGTTTCTATTGCCAGCAGACCCTTCACATCTCCCCAGGATAAAGACAATATTGCCTTTTTGCAGTCTACTAACAAATTTAAAAAATCTGTCTACCAAGAGCGAAGACTGCATTTCCATTTTTGTCACAAAAAGAGACAAAACAAACCAGGGTGTGTGGAAAATTTTACTTCAAAAAAAATACTCCATTTTACAGAAACATAAGGGAACCTTTTCTTTTTTTAACAGAAATAGAGCTGTATAAATGAGTGAACTGATTTTGAATATAATTTCTCAAAGTAGCTCAGGGAGCGCCAGGGGAAAGAGGGCAGGATGCTCACTTAAGACCTTAAAAATCCAGTATCATCATTTCCTGTGCCTGAAGACACTTCACACCAAATCCCTTTGAGTGCCTTAGAACATCACGTTTTAGGATGTTTTAAAGAAGTTGAAGAATTGAAGGCACATTCAAATTGGAAAATATCAGAGAATTGTGCCCAATAAGTGTTTGAAATTACTCATGCTCTTCAGAAACATATTTGGTGCAGCATCTGAACATGACTACCTGGTAATTAATAAGAGGGATCTAGAAAATTGAGCACTTCTTCAGATCAGCAGCAGACTCTGCAATGTAGAATTCATGAGTGGACCAGTGGATATTGATCACCTTTGCTGCTGCTGCTGCTGCTGCTGTTGCTGGGCTGTCTCTCTATCACTCAAGAAAAAAGAGGTTTTAATTACTGAAATCCTTTCAACAGCTGACAGAGGAAGTTTGTGCTGTGCATCTCAGGAATTACTGGTCCGTGATGGTTTTTCCTCACCTGATCGCTGCAGTCCCGAATCAGAGCTGTTTGTCCTGCACCCTCCCCTGAGCACCAGGAGCTGCTTCTGCTGCCTGCCCATGTCCCCGGGGCTGGTGTGCACATAACCTCAGCAGACAGAGTTATAATGTGCACATTGGTAGGGAAATTGAGTTGTGCCGAACACAGTATTTTATTTGTGCAACTGAAAGTAATGTTTGTGTAGCAAAATGTTTTACTATGCAGAAAGAGTTAAAACAGATAAAATTTTTCACTTCCAAAATTGCACTTGAATGATGAGCAGTGAAAGCAAGAAAAAAAACTGACACCAAATTTGACAGAATTGTACAACAAAATGCAAAAAATGCCATGGCGCCCTATGTCCCTGCAGTTGCTTATGGAAGTTGTGTGAAGTGGCTTATCCACTGAAGCACTTCATCCAGGTATTTTTCACCCCAATGAAATCCATCACTCCATTTCAAATTAAATTACTTATCTCCTGCATGGAAAAAAAGTTACAACAACAACCCAGGTGCTTACATGCTTCTCACCCTCCTGCCCACCAGGACTCAGAATAAAATCCTCCCCTTCCAGGTTTTCTTGCTGGCCTGGCCCAGAGCCGAGCTGTGGGTATTTTACCTCCTTCACTCAGGCCATGCACCCCAAGCCATGGGGGTGTTGAACCATTCCCCAAACTGAGGGAAAGACTGAGTTTGTGAATGAGATATGAATCTAGACCTGTAACAGGTCAAGATCTGGGAGATTTGAGGTGCAAAAAGTACAGGTAGTGCAGCTTGATTCCCACTGCATAAGCTGCCCCACACACTTGCTGTGCCAGGTGAGAACAGCCTGCTCTGAAAGGAGAAAACAGAAAGAGAAAAAAGGAGAAAAAAGAAACAAACTCCATGAAAATGAAAGTCCATGGATCCTGCTATAAACAGGATATTTTAGAGCTCTCCATTGCTTAATCTTATGAATAAACTTCTTCATCTTCTTCTTCTTGATGTTTAACTCAACATCATTGGGATACACTTAGGATCACAAAGACCACATGAGATCAGAGCTGCTCCTTTCAGCGTGTGCCAGATCCAAGTGAAGGATTAGCAGATTTTGTACATGTTTCCGTTACATCTGCGCTGTTAAATGCTTTTGAAATGGGTTTGATTCTGGAATTGTAATGACTTAGGTGTTCACCAGCCAAAGCCTGGATGACACCCATACTCCTGGGGCTACCTATGAATGTCAGTTTGGTGGTGGTTGGAAGTTCCTGCTCCTGAAAACAGCCTCGGTCACAAGGCAAAATGCAGATCTTTCAAAGAGAGAGAAAAGTAAATTGGTACACACGAGACAAGGCCAATACTTAGACTTTGGTGACCCAGCTGTCAAAGAAATGGTTACTTTCCTCTACAGGGTAAAAAGAAATATGTGGTCTTCTTTCCTGGGGTTCCTGGGTATATTTCAACCTGTTCAGACATGATAGCACACACAAATTTGGTGATTCTTCTGAGCGTTGGTAGCTGTTGTGTTTCTAGCTTGAGGCAATAAAGAGACTGTTTGGGTAGTGCGTTCCCTTTTGAATCACCTCTCTGTCCTACCTGTTATACTTGATAAAATTCCCAGAGGTTAATCCAGCCCCCTTTCCATTTTGCAACCCCCTCCCCACAAGTTTCTGACTTGTTTTCCCCTTCCATTTCCACACTTACCAAGGTTACAGCACACCCTATAGAAGCAAGGTACCCAATTCTGTTCACTATTGCAATATCTGCACTGCAGTCTGATATCATTTTGAGAGGTGTATATGATGAAAAACTTAGTCAGTGGAACGCACATGATATTTTTGACACTGATTGATGGTCTGGCTTGCAGGCATTTCATAAATATGTGAGAAAACATGTTTTTGTACCAAGTGAACAACATTGCTCTTTTGGCAAAATTGAGGTGGGTGTTCATTGGCGTGCAATGGGTGGTGGATGGTAGAAAGAGAGAAGGCAGCACAGTTCTTTCATCCTTAACCACTTTTCGGATTGGTTTACCCCAGCAGGGCCTGATTTAGCTTTCACGAAGTGTTTAGGCTTTTTGTACTTGCTGGGATGTCCCTTTCCTAGAAGAAACATTCAAATTATCTTCTAATGAAGGTTAACAGGCTTCTGCTCTGACTGCCCCACTACTGTAATTATTTGTCTTGTTTAACTCACTCTTAGAGAGTTTTGTGTAAAGAAAAGAAGTTGCATCCATTGATTACTCATGGTTGCATACATCTTGTTTTATCGGTATGTGTTTGCTCTTTCGGTTGTTTTAACTACACGGCTTCATTGAGGAATTCTCAAATTGAAATTTTCTTTTGATAGCATCTGCTTTTTTTATAACTACCTAGAGCAGGATACTTTGTTTCATTCCTCAAAATAAAGACAAATTTTAACCACAGCAGAATTAATACTGATTTATTTTTACCAGACCATGATAGCATGAAGCATTAAGGGGGTCCCTGAAGCATTTCCACCAGGATTTGCAGGACAAGGGTCCATTTTCCACATCCACTAACACTGCCAGCAAGAATTGTGATCAGGGTCACCTGTGTTTTTGCATTGACGACTTCTCTCACAGCAATTCTAATCTCATTAATTGTGATAAGATGTGAATATAGTTTGCCATGTGGACTTATGGAATATGGAAATACCCCAAACATTTCCTTTCTCCATTGTAGGAGATTTTACCTTTCAGTTTTCATTAACTGTGCACTTTCTAGGAAAAAGGCAATATATCCTTTTTTGCAATTCCCCTTTCAGTCTCATTAAGACCTTCCTTAATAATTTTCAGACCTGAAGGAAACTTTATCTGTCAAAAGCTCATTTACTTCCTTACACATCCATAGCAATCATAGTGCTACTTATGCAAAGAAAAGTGGCTGAATGGTGACAGGACAAAGCTTCTTACTTAAAAGTTTCTGGAAAAATACTCTGGTTAATCTGAGATGATAATTTGTATAGTTTTTAAACTAAACCAACTTTACAGCCTGAAAAGTGTTGCACTGCCAAAAATGTACATTTTAACTGCATCTATTTTCTAGTGAGAACAGCGCTGTAATGTCTCTGCTAACAGCCTATTGTTTTAATAATATCCAGTTTTAATTATATTGGTATGTGCTTTACAACTATATGGCTTTTGTGCTTTTGTTAAAGTCGTAATATGTATGTGAATCACTCTCTCCATCAGGCAAACAGACTCATTTTGTTTATCTGGAAGAAGCAATAAAAAGTGTAGACTGGCATAGAAACATAACCAACTTGCCTCTTCCTTTTCATTCTCAGCCAAAAGAATGAAGCAGAGTTCAATGCTCAGATAAGTAACAGTAAATAAATGAAGAAAAAGACTCAGTACGTATTTATTTAGTTATATCAGAGAAGGAGAGATAGAGTGGCAGATAAGATTATTGCTGCAAGCTCCTATCCAAGTGCTTCTGAATTACATGAGAATTTATCTCCATAGGTTTGGGTTTTGTGGTTCTCAGCCAAAAGAATGAAGCAGAGTTCAATGCTCAGATAAGTAACAGTAAATAAATGAAGAAAAAGACTCAGTACGTATTTATTTAGTTATATCAGAGAAGGAGAGATAGAGTGGCAGATAAGATTATTGCTGCAAGCTCCTATCCAAGTGCTTCTGAATTACATGAGAATTTATCTCCATAGGTTTGGGTTTTGTGGCTAGATCAAGTCCTGTAAAAGTCACTATGGATCCAGGACAGTTGAAATTATTCTGAAGTTGGTTCAAAATCTATTGGTAGGAAAAACAGTTTAGGAATCTTTTCCTCTGTTGGCGATTCATAACTATTGATAAGGAAGAAAAGGGGAAACACAGGAGAGACCAGGCTGTGTCACCCAAGAAGTGTCCAGGGCTCTGCACAGAGGAAGTTAATCTGAAGGTGTGCAGTGGTACCAGCATCAACTCTTCACCAGATGTTGATACCTGAACTATCAGTCACAGCAGTGGTGTAATGCAGCTCAGAATGTAGCTTATCAAAAGTGTACATCTACCCTAAAACTGGTCTACATGTGCACCAGTTACAGTAAAACCAGTTATTCTGAGCATGTGATACAAATTACAGATTTTCTGAGCACACCCAACACAACAGCCATATTTCTGCCTCAGTTCTTGTCTACAGCAAAGCTCCTTGCTATGAAAGTGAGGCAGGAATGGATAACTGCTATTGCTGAGCATCCTTCAAGTCTGTACTCCTGCATTGGCTCAGGGCTTCTTGAGGCCAGTGGAGAAGTGAGTCTTATCTCTACCATGCCACTGACTGAGCTCCCTTTGTGGTTAGAGTCAGAGGCATGAGATGCTTTGATTCTGTGATAAAAGCACATAAGAAAGAAATTACAAAAATGAATGATCATTTCTTGATGTTAGCTTTATTTCTACTGGCAGCATATGTGTTTCACATCTGTTGTACATTTGTTTGCCATGACATATCTCTACTGGCACCTATCTTCATGCCACTGATGTTACTGGAGAAGGTCCTTCCAAGTCCTTCTAGTTCTTTTCCTGATTAAGTCAGATGCATCTCTGTAAAGTACGGGAATCTGTTCATTTTAGCAACAGAAAGAAGAATAATCTGCGTACAATTGATTTCCATGATGGTCTTACTTCAAGATCTTACAGCTCCAATGTAAGGAGCATTGGAAATGTGAATCTTGCCTCCAGATGTAGAAACTGAAGCTTCAGATGTTTTTCTCACCCTCTCTGAAGTTGAAGGATTCCCATCATTAAGTGTTGATATTCTCAGTTTTGGATCTAAATGGCCCTCCTGTGAAATTTTGCCTTCTGCCAGCAAGCACCAGGATTTAAGCTGTCTGCAGGCAGAACGAGATGGTGTTTTCCTGGCTTCTCACAGGATAAAGGGAGTCATTCCCATGAAAGGGACTTGTCTTTTGCTAGTGACAGCCTCCAAAGTAACTTTGAGAACCTCACTGCAAACAACACAAGTGCATCCCCCAGCTGCCGGAGGAGCTGCAGTTGCTGAATGACCCGTTTAATTGCCACCCACTTGCCCAGTGATGCAAAATAGATCTATGATCTACATTAATTCGTATCTTGGCTCTGGTGGAGCAGAGAATTTAATCATACCATAAATACTTTGTGCATCTGTGGCAAATGATGTAACTGCTAATTCCTTAGCCTTCAGTCAGCCTAGAAGGGACTCATTCTGGTTTCTAGTAAAATATCAGCACCCCTAATTTTTCAAGGAAAGACAGACTGCTCTGCCAGTCCGGAATTTCCTTCAAATTAACTCGAGTGCACAAGGAAAACTGAAGTCAGTCTCATTAAAAAAGCTCTTCCGGTACATCATTTGGGAAACCTGAACTGTCAGAGTTTGCCCTTGGCTCTCCTCATCTCCCTCTGCTGCCGTTCAGGTCCGTGCC
>NW_010206723.1:8044-13319 GCF_000695765.1 Mesitornis unicolor
GTCCGGCCCCCCCCAGCCACGCAGCCGCACCTGCAGTAAAAATGGACCCCGAGCACCCGGCCGTGCTCCCCGGGAACTGCCGCTGCTCCCGATCCCTCTGCAGACCTTTCGGTGAGATTTAGGCACATTTGAGCCCATTTCAATGCAGGGACTGAACTGTAAATGGTCTCAGATCCTCTCCACCGGAGCTTCCCCCAGAGGCAGTGTCAGATCGCTCTCTTTATTGCCGTGTGTAGCCTGACTGCGCTCTGGCTCAGTCTGCAAACTGTATCATTTTAGGCGAGCATCTAATATATTTTTTAGACTGGTAAAGAAAAACATTTAAAAATTAACAGTGATTTTTACTTTTTTCTACAGTCCTTTCTGCAAGGATATTTCTAAGTTTCTGTCTGCTGCAGCAGATGCCACAGAGCATCTTTACAAGCCAGCCATTTAAACCAGTCTCAAAGGGCCTCCCTGTGCCCCACTTAACATCGAAGCCACAAAATGTTGTTCTGCACAAAATACAGCAAGAGGTTTTTCCATTAGTGAACATCAAAACATTGATTTAGCAGTTTCTAGAGGATATCTTTGCTGCAGTAAAAGCCAAGCTAAAAATGTGGTTTATTCTTCTTTTAAGAGATATTTCCTCCTCTCTCACCCCTCTTTTCTTTGCTGCATTTACAGCCTGAGAAGCTGAAGTCCCCAATTTTTGACCCAGCTTGCAACAAAATGTGTGTGAGCTTGTCCACACTGCTTCACTGCTTTGTCTCCATGTAGGGACTTGATCTAGAGATCGATCTTAAGCATCCAGCCCATACATATTTTCACATCTCTGCTGATCTCTTCATCTAGAGCTGACATCCAGACACACATCAGTTGTGTTTTACCTCTGAAACCCTATTCACGACTGTTGCCAACAAGAGAGCAGCAGCTCAGCCTCTCCTCCTGTGGGACTGTCAGGCTCGGATCCTTTTCCCTGGACCTTGTGGAGCAGAGTCTGGTGTTGGTGTTGTAGGGGTACCCTGGGGCTGCCATCCCTAGTATGAGCTGCAGACATCCTTCTCCTGGCTCCCACCTCCTGATTGCTCCTGTGGGACCCAGAGCTGAGCTCACTGGCAGGGCATCAGGATCTGTTACAAGTGAAATTAGCCCTTTACACTTGTATTTTTTCTCTTCTTTAAGCCTTTCCTCTGTAATATACCCCACCTTGTTTCCATCTTCCTCTGCACATTTCATAAATGGAAAGGGACACTTTTTGGTTTTTAATTTTTCATAATTAAGAGGCATAACTCCCTCCATTCATAATACAAGTGCATGCCAGCTCTACTTGTGCTTCATCACAGCCAGAGTGCAATTCATTTAATTTCTCCTGCATTGACTGCATTGCCTAGTGCTGGATTTATAATTTCCAGCTCTGGTATCTGAGCACTTTATCGAACAACGTAAACAGATAGCTTGAAAATACTCTCTGAAAGTGCATGCCTCTGTAAAACAAGATGGGATTATATTCTCAGCCTTACTTACTGCTTTGCCAGCTGTCTGCCATGCCAGGGCTGGAGGCAGAGGTAGCAGGAAAAGGTTTACTAACAGTATGGGAAGATCTGCATCTCTTACTCAAATAGGAATGATGTTCTGGAAAGCAGATGTTTTTGGCAGGTGATCAAAGCTTGCTCATACAGCACACAGTTTCACTGCAGTTTCACTGCAGTAAGAGCTTCCTCCCCCGTGTTTATAGCTCAGCTGGCACAGTGACCTCTTCCCACTTTTTACAGTTATCTGCAGTATCAGCACTGGGCATCATACCAGTACCATAATTGTACCTCAGTTGTAAGGGAACATGAAGCTCAGCAATGCCAATATTACAGTGGTAGAAGCCATGGGAACTTTGTTTACTTCATTTTTCACACTGTGCTGTGCCAGCATTCCTTACAAGCGGCAGGCCAAGGACCGTGGCCAGCAGCACTTACTGTGTTGACGGGGTCACAGACACGACGAGAAAAACTTATCTATGCAGTAGAAGATAAGCAGGCACTTCTTTATTGCAGTGCTGGGGAAACACAGAGGATAGCTCCTCTAAATATGCTCTGAAGTCCATACATTTTCACAGCCCATTTATACATCTTTAACCAAGAAAAATTTTACCAGCATGCATGAAATGTCCGCCTTTTAATTTGCCCTTTACCTTGATTGGTTCCTCACTATCATGCCATATAAGACACTGAATTATTTCAAAAGCTTACCCCTATATAATTTCATAATTTTGATATGGACAGAAAAGTTACAGACTACTCTTATGATTGTCTGACCACAGCTATTATCCTGCATGCTATTATTTAATTCTTATTGCAACTATTCTTCTCTTGAACATGGTACTTACCTCCTCTAAGCACTTACACTTATTCTAACGACTTAATCGTCAACCTACTTTAATTACCTTGATTGGTCAAAGTGTTCCTTTTACTCTACAACTTAAAGAAATACCTACCCATTTTAATCAACCAGAATTTTCCCATGACTGCAACAACTGGTTTGTGCCCCCACAGACAGCTGAGGATATAAACTGAGAGAGCAGCAGCTGGGTTTGTGTAGTGAGAGATGGTAAGAAGTTAGGCATCAACCATCAGCAATAGCTGTCCTGACAATAAACGCATCCAGTCCTGTTTTACAGCTTGAAATGTGGCCTGGTGTGTCCACCTTCTGAACACCCCCCTTGCTGTCATCCCCAGTTCCCCAGCTGATGGATGCGTGATTATATATGCTTACCTACATACAAACACAGAGAGACTGTGAGCATACATTATTCGTTTGCAAGAATCTGCTGTAAAATCCCACCTTCTTTGAGGTAAACTGACCTTAAAAGTGGATAGACTAAAAGATTGATTGTTTTACAGTTCCTCTGTAGAAAATGAGATTCACACTCTTTGCTTTACACTTCTGCATTTTATTAACAAAGTTGCACTTCATACACTCCCAGGAGGTTTTAAGTGGAAGTTCAGAGTGGTATTTTTTGTTTTACTTAAACTTTGAATGATTGGACTGAATCCAAGGAGTAAATTAAATTGTGACCTGGCAGCCAAATCTAGTACATGGTCTTGAGAAAAGAATTAAAATGTTACTGCCTGAAGCCAAAAGAAAAAAGATACAGCAGGGTTTTTCTTTTCTTTTTGTTCTTTTTTGTTTTAATAAAATACATTTCCTCAAACTGCAATTGCAAGGCAGAAACTGCATTTCATCTTTGATGGAAAAATACCTGGTTAAATTTTTTAGTTAAAGAGTAGCTGCAGGCTTCTTAGAAAACTACTGCCTAATACATGTCTACTACATGAAATTTGCATGAATTATCTGATATTATTTTAAGCGAATCTTTTTTTCTAAACAAGCATTTTAGTTTATTCTCCTAAAGCTTTTAAAGCAACAGTATTTATTCTCCATGAGACTAAGGCATGTCTTGTGACCTTATTATAAGAACAATACTTGAAGTAACAGAAATTTTCAAATGACAATAATCTAACAATGATAAAACCCATAGGTTAAACTATGGTGGTAAATAAGGAGGCTGAACTTGTGCTGGTGATTGTGTACACAATTTCTGGTACATACAGCTTCATTGGTAGCTGTTGTTAATTAGAGAAATAGGTTAATGAAAGTTGGGAGGTACTCTTTTTTCCCCCTTCCTAGTAGGCAGTCAGATCTCTTTGGCTGGCTGTGACTCACACAACGCTCTCATTGCTGCTTTATATGATGTTTCTTCTTCTCACATGTAGACTGTAAGCACTTTAAGTAAGGCTTGAGTTTTAACTGTACCTGCATACAATCAATAAGGACAAGCAGATGCACGTATTTTACAAGGGAGGGACTCTACAAAGTGGCCGTGGTACCTAGTCATTAAGAATTACTAGTAAATCAGCCCTGATATTCAATAATTCAAGGTTTAGGATGCCAGATTTCATAAGATATGTGTAGAGGTTTTACAGAATTTAGAAAAGAGTACATTTTTTGAGTGCACGTTTCTGACCTTGAACTCTTTTCTGACTAATTGCCTGGCACTAATGCAAATTCTCAAACTAAATTCGCTGGTGGAGCACAGAAATTCAGTGATTCTCTGTATGCATCTTATGAAAATAAGGAATGAAGAGCGCAAAAGGACTAACTGCACTCTGTCGTCTCAAGTGACAAGAACACTTGCAGAAATTATTAAGTGCCTTCTTTTGTTCCTGTGCGGGTAGTACTCCTGTCAGAAGCAGTCAATGCCTGTCTTGCGGTGGTGATGGAAGTCAATGCCTGTCTTGCAGTGGTCATGAATTTAAAACAGAATTCAATTACAGAAGCATACATTTTTTTGTCCTCTATGAAATGTTAAAGACTAACTCTAATTTTAACATCAACATGACTGGTATCTCATGTATCATTTATAACAAGTCCTTTCACATCTGGTGTCTTCCTTTACTCTTACTGACAGATTCCCGTGTTCAACATAGTGTTGGACTTTGACTTTTTATAACCACAACAAAATACTGCAAGAAGGTTGCTGCCATTTTCTTTCCTCAAAATAGCCACTGCTTTTCCCGATAATTACTGTAATCTTCTTTTGAAATGTCTTGAAAGTTCAGGTGCCGGAGAATTCCTGGGGTCAGTTCATAACGGAGTGATTATCTGTGCTGACAGAAGTGGTCTGTGTATGACTGAGCCAAAAGCAGCAAAGACGAGTCAAAGATGCAAATGAGAAGCTCACTGAGGCATTACAATTCTGGGAAAATTTTAAGAACACCTTGATAAAACCTTCTGTGCCATTCAAGAGTGCTAAAGCAAAAGAAAAATTAAGGTTCCTGCACCGCATTGGGCTGGGGTGGAGTTTTCCTTCTAACAGCCCATACGGGACTGTGTTTCAGATCTGCAACAGAAACAGCATTGAAACATGATGATATTTTAGCTATTACAGAACTGTGCTTGCACAGCATCAATGTCTTTCTTCTTTCTTTCTCTCTGCTCTCTCAGTGAGTACGTGAGGATGAGCAAGATGATGGGATTTGACATGGGTGGGAAAACTGACCCAAAGGGGCCAAAGAGGTATCCATATCATATGACATCATGCTCAGCAGTAAAACTGAAGGTGGAGAGGAATTTTTTTCCAAAGTAGCCACTGGTTGGAGACTGACTGGGCATCAGTCTGCTGGTGGGCAGTGGTGAGTGATTGTCTTTGGGTCACTTGTTTTCTTTCCTCTTATTTCTCCGTCATTTCTGAGATGGTCTTTATCTCAGCCCAGAAGCTTTTCTTGGTTTTGTCCTTCTGACT
>NW_010206724.1:0-212 GCF_000695765.1 Mesitornis unicolor
TGTGCTGCCAGTTCTTTTTCTTCCATCGCCATAACCATCCCCATCGGGCATGTACCGCCATCCATGAGTCAGTATAGAGATAAAGTGCTGGCCACTTTTCTCTTTCGGCAATGTCCAAAGCCAGCTGGATGGCTTTCACTTCTGCATACTGACTTGACTCACCTTCCCCCTCAGTCGCTTCTGCAACTCGTGTAAGACACCACACAGCAGCC
>NW_010206724.1:684-8601 GCF_000695765.1 Mesitornis unicolor
CCAAAACCCTAGGGGTCGACCGCAAGTCTCCTGTGGCGCCTTTTGCCAGAGGCTCCAGGTAGGACCCTTCTCCCCGGCTGCAGTATAGAGCACATTTTTAACATCTGGACCTGTTCGGACCAGTCCCAGGGCTACCGCATGGACAAGCGCCTGTTTAATTTGTTCAAAGGTTTGTTGTTGCTCAGGGACCCATTTAAAATTGTTTTTCTTATTAGTCACTTCATGAAGAGGGCTCACAATCTGACCATAACCTGCAATACGCATTCTCTAGAAACTCACAGTGCCTAAGAAGGTTTGTGTCTCCTTTTAATTAGTTGGTGGAGACATAGCTGTTATTTTGTTAATAACGTCCATGGGGATCTGACAATGCCCATCTTTCCACTTAACGCCTAAGAACTGGATCTTTTGCGCATGTCCCTTAACCTTGCTTTGTTTTACAGCAAAACCAGCTTCCAGAATAATCTGGATTATTTTCTTCCCTTTCTCATAAACAGCTTCTGCTGTGTTGCCCCATACAATGATGTCATCAATGTGTTCTGGAGCATTGCCCTTTTCCAGTGCAGTCTGGATCAGTCCATGGCAAATGGTGGAGCTATGTTTCCACCCTTGGGGCAATCAATTCCAGGGGTATTAGACACCCCTCCAAGTGAAAACAAACTGTGGCTTTCATTCTGCCACCAAAGGAATAGAGAAAAACACATTGGCAGTGTCAATTGTGACATAACACTTAGCTGCCTTTGACTCCAGTTCATACTGAAGGTCAGCATGTGTGGCATGGCAGCACTTGATGGTGGAATAACTTATTCAGGCCACGATAGTCTACTGTCAATCTCCACTCTCAAGCAGGCTTTTGCTCTGGCCATATGGGACTATAAAAGGGTGAGCAAGTGCTTGAATTTTAGAGATGCGTATGAAAGAAAGGATCCTGTTCATGAGCATCTTGCTAGTGTATATCTGATCATTATGTTGATTCACAGTTATAGATTATTATTATTTGTATTGTGGATGCATTTGCAACCCCTTCCCATTTATAGAATCACAGAATTATAGAATTGTTATGTTTGCATAATGACAGCGTATTTTCAGCAGCACATGGAAACGTGAAGGTGTGTCTTAAGATAATTCTTGAAGTGCAGATTCTGCCTCCATAACACAGTTTGGCTTCATAAGGACGGGAGGCTTATGCTCTCCTCCAAAAATAATTAGGATCCCATATTTCAGGTTCACTGAAAATCAGCAGTAGGACAGAGACATCCAAACAAGTGCCCCACTGTGGGAAGGACAGACAGAATTCAGGTAGGCTGAGGTTGACAGGGTGTCACGGCCCGCTTTAAAAAGTGAGCTCTTTTATCTTTTATCCCGGCACGGCAACAGAGCGATACAAATCACTCAGGAGGAGGGTGTAAGCAATATTTTTACTAAACAAGATGCATGCCCTGAAAACACTGGATTTAAACTTTTAAACAACCCGTACGCAACGGAACACCGACAAGAAACCGAAACGGCCCAGAGTTACCAGAACACTGCCCCACTTAGCAACCCTGTAACAATTTGATTAGCAGAACCGAGAAAAACTTAAGAGCCTAATACTGTCTTAATTAAAACCAAAACCCAAAACCAAAACTGCCAGCTACAGCCCGCTGCAGCTGCACGTGTTGCAAGAAGAAAAAGGAAAAGAGAACGAGAAAATGAGAAAAAGAGAGAAAAGAAGAAAGAAATAGTTACAAGTAGAAAAGGTGAAAGATAGTCACCACCTCCTCCAAGAGCCAAGTTTGTAAGATGGCTGCTGAACAAGCAGTTTCTTTGTTGAGCCCAATTTGGAAGATGGCAGGTGAACACACGGTCTCAGGCTTTAGTGGGGGTATTTAAACTCTGTCGTGTCCCACCCCTTGCCTGTACCAGGTGATAGGGCATGTAGCAGGCCTCAATGCCCTCCAGCACTGCTGCTCCTGCCACTGGGGGCATCACTCCTGAGAATCACCTGCTTTGAGGCATTTAACCCACGCCATGCAAGGCCCATACACATGGCAGCGCACTCCTGGCTCTGCCTGGTCCAGGTGTTGCTTTCTGCTTCCTGGTGTCCCACCCCTTGCCTGTACCAGGTGATAGGGCATGTAGCAGGCCTCAATGCCCTCCAGCACTGCTGCTCCTGCCACTGGGGGCATCACTCCTGAGAATCACCTGCTTTGAGGCATTTAACCCACGCCATGCAAGGCCCATACACATGGCAGCGCACTCCTGGCTCTGCCTGGTCCAGGTGTTGCTTTCTGCTTCCTGTCAGTGGTGATCTTGTAGGGATATTGCAGCAAGCTGGGGAGAGGATTGTTAAAGGGCAAAATAAACAAATCTTTGTGGATCCAAGATGCCTTTGTTCTGGTCAGGGGAACAGCCTGTCACTGTTTTTGAAAGAAATCAGAAGGGTTGATTTCTAGAGAAAAAAATCTGGCTATGGATCAGTGTAATCTAACAATCAGCAGAGTAACAGCTCATAAGGTACAAAGCATGTTACTGAAAGGTGAACTTTGACCACGTGGTAGCAGAGCACTTGAGGCTAGGACTGTATGAGATGATTCAGAAAGGCTCCTCTGAGCATCATGCTTTAACTTTCATTTTGTTTTTGAGGCTGTAAGCTTATTCCTTCCACCCTGTGTTTTGGCTTCTCTGTTCCTGGTTCTCTGATGCATCTCCTATTGTCCCCAGTAGCCCAATGTTCCTCTGTATATTGTTTGGCTTTTTGTGTGTCTTTTTTTGTTTTGATTGTTTGTTTTCTTTTTGGGTTTTGTTTGTTTGATTTTGTTTTTCAATTTAAATGATAGATTGCAATTTCCTTCAGGAAAAAAGATGAAAAAAAAAATCTAAGTGACAGAATAAATTGCTCTGTGAAAGTCTCAGTTACAATAATGCTGGCTTTTCCCTCTCCCACACAGATTTAGATTGAATTGAAGCTGTGTTTGAGAGAAGAACCATATTGGAGAAACCTCCACTAGGGAGGTTTAAATGAATTAGCTGTCCATCACATCATAACAGAGTATAGCCACTCAAGTCCTGCTGTGCTCAGTTTTCATTAGCAGAGCTCCTTATTTTGTTTGTACGGATTCACTTCAAAATTTAAGTCAAAATAAAAATTCATTACTCTTTGCAGCTCCGATGCTCTGGGGCAAAGTGCAACAACTGTGGCCTTGACAAACATCTGTCCCCCAACCTTGCTAGCGTGTGTGCGTCCCACAGGAGAGTGGTGCCTTGGCAGCCTGGCTTTGAGAGCAGTCTCTCCTCAGGCCAGTGGACAGAGCACAAGCAGCCACAGAAGTCCTGTCCGTCCACAGACTTAGGACAGCACCGTATTGCCTTACACATGGAAGCAGAAGGCTCAGGGCTTCACTGATTTCACATGAAAAGTTAGCTTTTTCCAGCAGGTACGGTCATCAGTCTGTCAGGGACTGAGTCCTGGCTGCTATTTCTTTTTGTATCAGCCCACATAAGTGATTGCTAATAAGATCTACAATTTAAACCAGGGCTCTGAGGTGAAAAGCTCTGTCATCCTTCATCAGTGCCTTATGACATTGAGGCACCAGAGTTAATCTTCTGAAAGGAATTGGCAAATTGACAAGTCAATTTTTTTTAATTTAATTGACCTTGTAATTTGATGATCAATTGGAGCCACTGACCCTTAAATGAGTCAAAACTTTCAAATCATTGTCTTGGACAGTAAACACCTTGACATAGTTTCCAAATACAATTACAGATGATAGACTACAGCTGTAAATGCCATTATTAAAAACAAAAATCACCTTCAGCAAGTTAAAATTAAAAATGTTAATAAGCCTTTTGTAAATGAGTTTTAACTTGTTAATTAAGAATTTCTAGCTATGGTTATGACCTGCAGGGAAACGTTTAATTGGCTGTTTTCCCTAGCTGGTTAAATGTCTGCTTACTAGAAAAGAAGAGTGTATGCTTATGGGATCTGAATGCCTCAGACCTAGCATAAGCCAGGATTCCTGTACTTAACACTGCTGTAGAAATTTTCACAGGTGGCATCTGCAAGGCAACTCTCTGCTTGAGTGCAACAGAGCAAGTGCTCGCTTGCCTGCCTTGATTTGCTCTTCCCTCAGAGATGGATGCAGGCAGTGGGAGGCAGCAGAAACATACTGTGCTCTGACGGAGCACAGGCATAGGTTTCCCAGAGAGGTTGTAGAGTCTCTATCCTTAGAGATATTCAAAAGCTGTCTGGTCATGGTCCTGGGCAACCAGCTCTAGGTGGCCTTGTTGGGGGGAGGGGGGAAGGGGTTTCCAGAGGTCCTTGCAAACCTCAGCTTGTCTATTATTTTTTTCTCAGCCAGAAAAAGAGGGAGGGTAGGGATGCACCCCTGCAGCCCCAGTAAGGCATGCTGTGAGTCAGCAGCTGGCAGAGGTGCAGCAGGCCAGAGAGGAGCAGTGGGGCAGTTGCAGCCACCAGCCTGTGTTTGGAAGAAGGATGGGCAAGGCACAAAAGACGACACTTGATGTTTCTAAATGAGGGTGACTAGAGACTGTGCGTGGAATCAAAATGCGGGCTGGGTCTGTTGCCAAATGGGAATGCCTTCACATAACCTTGACTGGATTTCTAGCATCCAAACAGTGTTTCCTGCTAGCTGCTAGAAATCCCATTGAATTATTGGCTGCTGTGCTAAATTCCACTTGATTTTTTTGCAGTTAAATGCCCATATAACTTTGATTAGATAGTCTGGAGAAACTTTGGCTTCATGGAGCTGGATCCTGCTTTTGAGGGCCAGTTGATAAGTCATGGCTCCAGCAGTACATGCTGGGCTGCATGCGTGTGCAAGGTGAGATGTGATCCCAGCCTCACTCCTTCCCTCTGGGGAGTGCAAGTGAAGCATTGAAGGGGTGAAGGGGCTGAAAAGGGGTTGTCCCCTGCAGGCTCCCCAATTTATAGCGAGTGTGACATTTATGGGATAGGATACATCTTTACTGGTCAGCTAGGATCATACCTGGATCATCTGTCCTGGGTCACCTATCTCAGAGAGTCCCAGACTTTTGCTCCCCCCCATCCTCTTGTGCAGAGAGAAGAAAAACAAAACAAAAGAAAACAAAACAAAAGAAACTATAACCACGGGCGCAGGCTAAACCTTGAAAAACATAAATATCTGCCGTTGAGAACGAAAACAATAATCTTATCAGCGAACACTTGTTTTCTCAGAAATCCAGCTCTGCTGAAACACTAAAAGGGAATTCTACAATTCAATCCCAACAAAACCAGAGCAGCAGCCTATGCTGCCAGAAGAGCCATTCCCGTCCTCTTTCAAGGAAAAAGCAGCATGCCAGCCTGGGCTGCCAGCTGAACTGCACCATTCTAAGTGGTGGAAGAAATACAAAACATACTGCGAGCAAACATCACAGTCTGTGGGCGAATGATTTATCAGTCTGGCAGTTGGTTGCAGTTGAAGGAGGTACATATTGCATTTGCAGTAAGAGGCTCATCTGAATAGCTGAGATCTTGATTGAAGTCATTATCATAGATCGTTTTAGAATCATAGAGTCATAGAATGCATTGAGTTGGAAGAGACCTTTAAAGATCATCTAGTCCAACCCCCCTGTAGTAAGCAGGGACACTGTTACTAGATCAGGTTGCTCAGAGCTCCATCAAGCCTCACCTTGAATATCTCCAGGGATGCGGCTACCATGCTCTGGTCAACCTGTTCCAGTGATCTACCACCCTCATATTTAAGAATTTTTTTCCTAATATCCAACCTAAATCTACCCTTTTCTAGTTTAAAACCATTACCCCTCATCCTATCGCTACATGCCCTAGTGAACAGTTCTTCCCCAGCTTTCTTACAGGCACCTTTCAGGTATTGGAAGGTCACTATAAGGTCCCCCCGGAGACACAGTCTCCTACAGCATTCTCCTAGAGAAGCTGGTGGCTCATGGCTTGGACAGGTTTACTCTTCACTGGGTTAAAAACTGGCTGGACAGCTGAGCACAGAGAGTTGTGGTGAACAGAATTATATCCAGCTGGCGGCCAGTCACAATGGTGTTCCACAGGGCTCAGTTTTGGGGCCAGTTCTCTTTATCATCTTTCTCAATGATCTGGATGAGGGAATCGAGTGCACCCTCAGTAAGTTTGCAGATGACACTAAGTTAGGAGAGAGTGCTGATCTGCTTGAGGGTAGGAAGGCTCTGCAGAGGGACTTGGATAGGCTGGATCGACAGGCTGAGGTCAATTGTATGAAGTTTAACAAGGCCAAGTGCCGGGTCCTGCGCTTTGGTCACAATAATCCCATGCAGTGCTACAAGCTTCGGGAAGAGTGGCTATAAAACTGCCAAGTAGAAAAGAACCTGGGGGTGCTGGTTGACAGCCGACTGAACATAAGTCTTTAGAAAGACTTGAGAAAACTTTAGAAACTCATTGAGTGCTTCTTAGTGACACCCACTTTCCTATCTGCAGAAATGCAGCCACCTCTGGAGACAGCAGTACCCCTTAGGTGTGTGGGACAAAGTGGGGAGAAGGCACTGTGTGGGCAGGATCATTGCCATCACTTTGTCAGTTACAGAATCACAGGATCATTATGGTTGGAAAAGACCTTTTAAGATCATCAAGTCCAACCGTTATCTAACTCTACCTTGCCCACTTCTAAACCATGTCCCTGAGCACCATATCTAGATGGCTTTTAAATACATCCAAGGATGATGATGATTCCACCACTTCCCTGGGCAGCTTGTTCCAGTTTTTGATGACCCTTTCAGTGTAAAAGTTTTTCCTAATGTCTAAACTAAACCTCCCCTGGCTTAACTTGACACCATTTCCTCTTGTCCTTTCATTAGTTATATGGAAGAAGACACCAACACCCACCTCTCTACAACCTCCTTTCAGGTAGTTGTAGAGTGATAAGGTCTCCCCTCAGCCTCCTTTTCTTCAGACTAAACAACCCCAAGTCCCTCAGCCGCTCCTCATAAGATTTATTCTCAAGACCCTTCACCCGCTTATAGCCCTTCTTTGGACCCTCTCCAGCACCTCAACATCTTTCTTATACTGCGGCGCCCAAAACTGAACACAGTTCACAGCTCAAGGTGCGGCCTCACCAGTGCTGAGTACAGTGGGACAATCACTCCTGTAGTCCTGCTGGCTATATTCTTCCTGATGCAGGCCAGGATGCTGTTGGCCTTCTTGGCCACCCAGGCACACTGCTGGCTCATATACATCCGGCTGTTGATCAACACCCCCTGGTCCCTTTCTGCTGGGCAGCTTTCCAGCCAATCTTCCCCAAGTCTGTAGCGTTGCATGGGGTTGTTGTGACCTAAGTGCGGGACCTGGCATGTGGCTTGGTTGAACATCAAGCTGCAGCCCATCAATGCAGCCTGTCCAGGTCTCTCTGAAGAGCCTTTCTACTCTCAAGTAGATCAACACTCCCACCCAGTTTGGTGTTGTCTGCAAACTTGCTGAGGGAGCACTCAATCCCCTCATCCAGATCATTGATAAAGATGTTAAACAGAAGTGGCCCCAACACTGAGCCTTGGGGAACACCGCTTGTGACTGGTCGCCAACTGGATTTAGCTCCATTCACCACCACTCTCTGGGTCTGGCCATCTGTTGCGAAAAATGGGGAAATAAATCCAGTCTTGTCAGGCCGGCACTGAATATGCGGCAGATGCAAGTCGGGGAGCAAATAGTAATTGTTTATTTACAGCAACATTTACAGGTTCTTTTGGATTGCCGGTGATAAATTGAAAAGCTACAGGTACACTAAAGGTTGTATAACTAATATAATAGCAACAACGCACTATGAAACACAAACACTAACAACAACAACAACTCGCCCGCTGTAAGCCCAGCCGCCTGGCAAATAAACAAGCCCGTCAAACAGAAATACAGTGGAGCAAAGCCAAGAATGCACTCAGGGGAGCATAGAAATGCACCTGAGG
>NW_010206725.1:0-10628 GCF_000695765.1 Mesitornis unicolor
AGGAGGAAGAGGCCGAGGTGGGGTGGCAGGAGAAGCTCTTCAGCCAGGTGGGTGTGCGGCGGTGGGCCGGGGCTTGGGGGGTTTCTTCTCGTCGTGTCGCCCGACGGCTCCCCCCTTTCCGCGCATCTCTGTTGGGTCTCCTGCTGCGGGGTGCCCAGCCCGAGCCCCCCAGGCGGGGGTCAGTGGGGGCTGTTGGCCGCTGCATGCCTGAGCAGAGTCAGAGCTGCTCCAGAGCTTGGGTTCGCTGGGACTCCTGAAGGATCTTGTCCCTTTCTGTGGTGGCTTTGGAAATCTGAGGTGAGAAGCATTTGTGGCTCTGATAGCACTGGTGAAAGGCAGCTTGTGTACTTTACCTGTGGTGCTCTCAGTTTGAGGTGGATCTGTACCAAAATGAGTCAGCCTGCCAGACACCCCTGGACCGGCAATACCATGAGGAGATCCTCAAACTGGAGAAGGCTGGAGGTCGGAAGAACTGTCGCATCTTCACCTACACTGATCATGACCGATTCACCAACCTAGAGGAGGTACCAGCTCGTAGTTACACATAATCTAATACAGTGGTGTCTGTCAAAACCAACAGGCCTACTGCAGATGGAACATTTGTCAATTCTTGGCCATGCAGAAGCAAGCCAGACATCCTGTATGCAGGAGAGCATACTGCTTCTGCAAAGCAGCTTCACTTGGTGCCCCAGAGCCGGGATGAAAGCTCCGCATTGCAGAACAATGGGCAGGATCAGCTTAGAGGGACTTGGCTTTGTGGCATTGCCATGTAGGTAACTTGCTGGGTGGAGTTTAGCTGCACTTTGCCACGAGAACAGTGAATGAAATCTACAGTCTTTTATCAATTTGGCCTTGCATCTGTATGTGTACATATCTTTCCTCCAAGAGTGGAGCTGTGTTTAGGAAAGATGTCCTGTTACAATTAACCTTGTTCCTGCCTGTTTCTCTCTTCCAGCACTGCCAGAAGGTAACTGACTCAGATCATGAGGTACCATCGTATCTGGCAGAGAGGATGGCCAATGTGAGAAGGAGAAGACAAGACCGCAGGTCAATGTGAGTGCAAACTGGGGCTCAGAGCTTGCTAATGCAGGTTCCCTGGTGCTGGTGCCTCAGACTGGTCTGTGGAAGTTGATGGCTTGAGCTGTGTCACACTTGGAATCCAGCAGCGTGACTCCTCATCATGAGGGGCTTGGCACTGCCTGAACTGAGCTGCTGAGGTGAGCTGTCCCTTGTGCTGTTCTGTTGTTGACAGAGAAGCAAGTTCTCTGAAGTCGAAAATCATCACCTGGGAACCCTCAGAGGAATTTGTAAAGAACAATCACGTGATTAACACTCCTGTCCAGACCATGTACATCATGGGGGATTTGGGACCTTATGGGAAGTAAGTAAAATCCTGAAGGGATCTTAATTTCCCAGAATGAAACCCATCCTCCCTCCTCACTCAAATCTCCTGTTTCTTTCATTAGTTAGAGGGAAGGAATTCCAAGAGCTCAGTAACTGGAGCTATTTTTTTCTGCCTCTTCCTCAGTTGGGAGGTAACTGAGTGTATCCCTCCAAAAGCCTTCTTAAACTAATGTAGGAAAGTATGGAGGTGTTCCCTTCTGTACCCCCATGTGCATTTGCCAACTTTGCTGTTCCAGATCAAGAAAGTGTCCATGTTTTCTATTTAGACTCTGTTTCTTTATGTCTTCCATTAGGCTTGGTCACAGGGAGTATGAACATGTTCTTTGCACAGTCAAGGTGGATGACAATGGGGTGATCACAGTGAAGCCTGACTTTACTGGCACCAAAGAAGCTTACCGGTGAGTGGGACAGGGTTGGTACCGCTCGTGAGACCGATACAGGGGGCGGAAAGGGCTGTGTGCTGGCCACACTTAGCACTTACATTGAGGGATATTTTATAGTTTTACTCCAGAGATATCTCAGACAAGGTGATTGTGTACTTGTGCTTGGTGTCACTGCGTGTGTGATGTGTGGGGCTTTGGTACCAGTCCCAAGGGATACAGGTTATGCCCATGCTGGACACAAAGGAGCCTCCTTTTTTGAGTCATTGATGATGGCAGCACTTGGGAGCGGGGAGGGGGCCATTAGTGCCCTCATGTTACTGCCCAGGCCTGGTGGAGAGGGGATTGCTTTGTCAGGACGGCACAGTTGGTGCTATTGCTGCCTGCACCTATTCTCTATGTAATGAGGGAGTTTTGCCTATGTGTTCTGGGGCTCTGCAGGATCGAGCTGGATGGAGAGAAGCGAGAGGTGTGGAAATACACCATTGAGAATGCATCTGTCCAGGTGCAGCCAGAGGAGGAGGAACGCGAGCAGCGTGTTTTCAGAGACGTAAGGACTGGCTGCCACTGATCGTATCAACTAGTTCTGCTTGGACAGAGGGAAGTCAGACGCTCTGTAGATGTAATTATTAGTGCAGTAGACACTAAGTAGATGAATGAGGCTCATTGTGCCCAGCAATTGAGAAGTCCAACAAATCCTGACCACTTCCTTTCCTCACTTTAGGTCTTAGTGCAGCAGACACTAAGTAGATAAAATGAATGTCACTGGTAGTGAGGCTCATTGTGCCCAGCAATTGAGAAGTCCAACAAATCCTGACCACTTCCTTTCCTCACTTTAGGTCAAGGCCTTGTCCAGTGTTAGTTGTGTTGGCATCTGACTGCAGTGGTTTGTGTAGTGAGAACTGAGGCGAGAAGCCATCAGTTCATTCATGCCTTTCTAGAGTTAACTGCCAGTGGTTTTCCTTCCCTTTTGAGAGTGGGCAAACCCTTTCCTTGGTTGTCTTGCTGCCTGTATTCTTACTGAATGATTTATTATTACCGATAACATCTCAGGTTACTTGGATCTCATTTTATGTCTTGATCTTTCTGAATTGCTTTTTTGGCTGTGGCAGTTTATAAAAGTACTTAATGGTTTAGTTTTTCATGTGTACGTATCCTCTCTGGTTTTGTGGTCAGTAAGGAAATAATGATTTTCACAGAATCACAGAATCGCTCGGTTGGAAAAGACCTCTGAGATCATCACGTCCAACCGTTCCTGTCTACCCCCTAAACCATATCCTTAAGTACCTCGTCTACCCACTCTTTAAACACATCCAGGGATGGTGACTCCACCACCTCCCTGGGCAGCCTGTTCCAGCTTCTGACAACCCTCTCAGTAAAGAACTTCCTCCTTATCTCTAACCTGACCCTCCCTTGGCACAGCTTGGTGCCGTTTCCCCTTGTTCTGTCCCCCATCACCTGGGAGAAGAGACCAGCACCCACCTCTCTACAACCTCCCTTGAGGCAGTTGTAGGTGGTGATGAGGTCTCCCCTCAGCCTTCTCTTCTCCAGGCTAAACAAGCCCAGTTCCCTCAGCCGCTCCTCATCAGGCTTGTTCTCCAGAGCCCTCCCCATCCTTGTGGCTCTTCTCTGAACACGCTCCAGAATCTCAACATCCTTCTTATAGTGAGGGGCCCAGAACTGAACACAGCACTCGAGGTGTGGCCTCACCAGTGCCGAGTACAGGGGGATGATCACCTCCCTGGCCCTGCTGGTCACACTGTTTTTAATTCAAGCCAAGATGCCGTTGGCTTTTCTGGCCACGTGGGCACAGTGCTGGCTCACCTTAAGCCGACTGTCAACCAACACCCCCAGGTCCTTCTCCTCCAGGCAGCTACATGTTGCTACACTAATCTCCCATCTGTTGATTTCCTTGGAACAGTTTATGTTTTGAACATGTCATTTAAGATCTGCTGATTCTTCGGAGCTTCTTTTTCCCTCCGACTGGCCTTCGACAAGGTCTTCTCTGAAGCTAAAGTTCCTGCAGTGTTAACAGTTATGCATCTTTGTTCTGTTAGATTCTTGTATTCTCTGTGTTTGCTATAACAGTGTTTAAAACCCTGTGTGTTAAGCCTGTCAACAATTTAAATTGGTTTTAAGTTATATCCATTACAGTTTTTGCGATAAGTAAAAACATAAATGATCAAAGAAGACACTTTTTTCTGATCAGTTTGTTCTGTGTTTTCAGCTGTATGATCGCCACAGGGAGTACCTCAGTCGTCTCGTAGGCTCAGAATTTGAAATGGTGAGTACCAGTGACACTTGGCGGAGAGCTGGAGCCCTGCTGCTTTTGGAGACTGTTGGCCTGGTCAGCATGGCTGCTGTTTGTACCACAGCCTCCATAGAGTGTTTTGTTCTGGGGGAGTGTTGGCAGCTTTTGCCTTGTGGTTTCCAACAAGAAACTGAGTCAAGAGGGACAGATTGTAATTGATGGGGAGCCTGCAGAGATCCATCCTGCACTGTCTGACCAGCAGCGGAGCATGTTGAACCCTGCGCTCTCTGTGAGACTGGGTATATTTTCTGAAGCCCTTTTACTATAATAGTTTATGAAGAAAAGAGGGTTTATATCTTTTAGGATAGTGATTGCTGTTAACTTCTTGAATGTCAAACACATCTGTGTGCCACTTTGTTCAAGTAAACAGCCCCTCCCACCGCCAGACTCGGGTGGTTTCCCTGCTCGCTGAATCACCCAGACTGAGTCGTTTTTGCCTAAATCTTGTTTGCCAGTCTGTGAAAGTTTTACTTGCTTAGATGTTGATGGAGTGTCTCAGCTTGTCCTGTGCTTCCCCCGGCTCCTCCCATTTTGGGCAAGTGCAGGATCACTACAGGATAAACAGGACTGTGCTTTCTGCAAGTGACTTCTCGCTGCATTTTATATCCATCTTGAAGTCTGTGTAAGACCTGATTTATAGAGTAGTGAACTCCTGCAGTCTAGGAATTTGGTCTCTCCAGGAAGCCTTGCTCCAGAGGCACTGTTCACTTCTGGAAAGGACGAGAGAAGTCATGATTCCTGCCTGGGCAGCAGAGTGAAGCATTCATGTACAAACATCTGTGAAATGTCCTTACGGGACCTGTTGGGAGGGAGTTGTGTGAGGTTCCACCTGTGGTCTAGACCTTTATCTTGTTTATCTGCTTCTTTTTGCAGACTCTTCCTGGTACTCTGCGGCTTTTTGTGAATGGAGAAATAGGTGAGTCCTCCTTATAAACAGTAACTAGGGGCAAATCTGGATCTGCTGGGATGGCTGCGACTATGAAGTGTCTAAAGATTCTTGGATCACAGTCTGGTCCAGAGTAGGTGATTCTCTCCCTAGAATCCTTTACTTTCTCCTTCTCCTCCCCTGTTTTTGCAGACTAACGCCTTGAGTGGCATTTACAGATTGGAGGTTACAAATACTCCAGCTGTTCTAGGAAAGTATACAGATCTGAAAAAAAGAGAGCAGACTGGGAAATTAATAGAGATTATAGCAAGGAAGGCAATTAAATGTGTGCCCTCCCCAGTTTGGTTAGTGATGTGGAGACAGGGCTAGTCTAGAGAGGGAATCTTCTCTGAGGGTCATATTCTGTTACTTTCAAGACCCCGACTTCTCCCAGCTTTCAGCAGTAACTGGTTGTCCCTGAGGTTATTGGTGCTTGCTCTTCGAAAGTCTACAGTGAGTTCTGGAGGAGATTGTGTGGAAGCAAGTGGCTGAAGTTCATTCTCTCTTCTCAGTTTCAGCTCAAGGCTATGAGTATGACAACCTCTATGTTAATTTCTTCCTGGAGCTGCCTGACCGTAAGTGTCCGCATTGCCAGCCGTATCACAGCAGTCTGAGGAGTGAAGCATGCTTTGGCTGGTCCATCAGATCAGCTCTGCTGAAAGTCAGTAAAAGTTAATGTAAGGGCTGGGATCTAGTAATGAGTTTGCAGAGCTAGAACTGCAGAACTCCATTGCTTGAACTAAATTTGTATCTGGGAAAGAGTAGCATCTTCCTCTCTCATCTCTTCCAAATCATAGAGATGAGAAAATAATTTTCAAACCAGTGGTGATGGTGCCCAGCAGTCTACCCAAAGCCAATCCCTCATGCTGTGGAGAATAGCCCTCCTGTCTTCTCCATCTCAGCAGTGACCTTGTCTGATTTCAGTGCTCACCATCATGTTCTCATGTTTGTGCTGGTGCTAACATACTAAATTTTGAGTGATAAATAAGATTCCCAGCACTAATATGCACATCCTCCTGCATGTTTAATTCCCTGAAGCTATGACCTTGTCCTTCCCGTCTGGTTATACCCTGACATTTGTCCCAAAAGATGCTACTTTTGCTACTCAGTACATTTAGATAAGGTTCTGCTTTTCTCTTAAGGTGGAGTTGGTGCTTTTTATTGACAGTTCAGGGCGTTCTGGGGAGCAGCCATTGCCTGGAACAGGACGGGGTGGGAAACACCTAGAGAAATGCAGTGAAGGCGATGTTACCTGTTATCCCAGTCATCTAGGACTGACATTCTCCTTTGAACTGCTCTGGGTTGTGAGCCCTCCCTCTCACCCAAAGCATTCACCTCTGTGCTCGTGTTCTCCCAGAGTGGTCGAGCCCCGCGATGCAGCAGCTATCAGGAGTGACACAGACCTGTGCCACCAAGACAGTGGGCTGGGTAAGGACGCTTTTAAACCTGTGGAGCAGTCTGAACAGACATTCTCCAAAGTGGACGTGTGTAACAAGTTACAGATAGATTCAGTGAAGATCATGATTTGAGAGCTCCTTTCAAGGGCAGAGCATGTTTGGGACTCTCCTCATTCTGGTTATAGCTGCCATTTTTCAGGGTGCCACTGTGTCCAAATAGAATGAGGCCTAATAAAACTGCTTCAAAGCAGTTTCTGGAACCTTACTCTTTTCTTCTTTCTGGCTGTTTGATTGCCTTTGGAGCTTTGATTCTTGTGTTCTGCAGTGCTCAGAGTTAACCAAGCATTGTTCTGGCTTGCCTGGGGCAGGGATGCACACAGTGTCTAAATTGATTTCTCAAATTGAACCCCTCCTGTCTGGGAAGTTGGATCCATTGCTGTCTCCAGCTCTTGTCTTACAAAATATGAACTTTATAAATTCTTTTATGTCTTGTATGTGAGCTAATTTGCATATTAAAAAATCATTGTCATGCAACATTTCAGTAATACCATTGTTTGAAGTATTCTGCTTTGCTCCCATTAAGATGTGGTTACACAGCTGGCTGAATTGTCATTTGTCTTCCCCCTTTTTCATTCTTTTTGACAGCGTGTTCCATCAGCGTGGCACCTGGGGGAGTGTGCAGGGCCATCATGTGGTCAGGTGTTTGTTAGTGTGATGTGATTGATCCTGTTTGGGCATCATTGCCTCTTTTCCACCATTCTTTTCTCCCTGCTCTCTGAGCCCCCTGCAATGCTAGTGATGGATTCCCTTGTCCAAGAATCTGATCGCTGTCCTCTTCCTTTTCCAGGATAACGTGGCATACTTCTGCTACCCCTTCACTTTGGAGATGTTTTTCACGCAAGGAGATGAATCGGAAGGTGCATTTCCTTGTTGCTCTGAAGTGTGAAACTCTGAAATCTGTTGATCACAGTGTAGGCATCATGATGTCTGGCATCTTGTTGTTGACCCCTCGCCAAGATGAAAGGACGGATTTAAACAAAGGAAAATGTTGCCTGTTCAGCAAATGTTCAACCTGTCACCACACCACCTCTGGACATGCACTATATTTGCCCTGCCCAGCAATGGATTAGCATTTGCAATTTCCCTGCTTCCAGGCTGTAGTCAGCTTTATCCAGTTGCAAAACTACTTGGATCTTAGCTCGTCTGTCTCAAAATGCCTGCCATGCTGCTCTGTGCTGCCATACGCAGTGTACTGCACAGAGCCCTGGGACTCTGCAGCAGAAGAAATAGGCAGCGTTTCCGTACACAGCTAAAGCTGTGCTGAGTCTTGTGTCTGTAGACACACTCAGTGACCTGTATAATTTTTGTACAGTTTATGTCAAACCTTTGAAACCTCCAGCTCTATTTTAAGCTGGGCTTCTGTGCTGCCTGTTCCTGCTGCTTCACTACACTACTGTTGCTTCCTTACCAACCCCGTTGCTCTTTGGATTGCAATTGCTAGGGACAGCTTTGCCACGTGCTTTGCCACTTGAATTCAATGAATGCATTTGGATTTAAGTATTCAACCAGCACTAGGGAATTTTCAGCCTAAACACGATGAGTTTGTTTCACTGAGGAAAAAGGAAACACTTGGAGATCTGTAGGAGAATCCAAGTTAATAATCCCCCAATAATTGTGGGAAAGGTCAGAGGTAAAAAGGTTCCCCTGTTTGGCAACAGATTGTTCACAAAAGATTGTCTTGTCTGTCCAAAGGTGATTGAGGAACCAATTTGAACTTGCTCTTTAAGAAATTTCCCAAATTTTTAACATCAGTAATTCTGTTTTCATCCTCAAATCTGAGGGTGCAGCTTTTACTGGGGAAAATAATCACCCATACATCTAGGTTTGTCACTGTAGAAGAAATACAGAAAGGATTTCCTACTAGTGGAGTTGGGTGTTTAGCATTTTTTTGTCCTGTGATAGTCTCCCTCACAAAGCTGTGATCTGCTCCCCTTCCTTGCAGACAGCCTCCCTCAGTGGCCTGTTCTCTACTTTGCGGTCCTGTCCCTGGATTTCTGGCAGAGGTATCGTGTGGAAGGATATGGGTCTTTGGTGCTACCAGCATCTCCAGGTAAAACACGCTTGAGGCATTATGTTAGCTGTCTGGGAAAATGAGTTGCGTGGTTCTCTGTGTCTCTGAGTGGATCACAGCTGCTAAGTTCTCCTGTTGTCCTGGGTCAGGTCTCCACGTGCTCACCATCCCTACCTGGCGTCCTGTGGAGCTGGGCACAGTCGCTGAGCTGAGGAGATTTTTCATTGGTGGATCTCCTGAGCTGGAGGACATAACCTACGTCAGGATACCATCAACCTTCAAGGTGGGCTCAGCTGCAGGGCATTGCTTTGTAAAACACACTTGAGGCATTATGTTAGCTGTCTAGGAAAATGACTTGCGTGGTTCTCTGTGTCTCTGAGTGGATTGTTGGTCACAGCTGCTAAGTTCTCCTGTTGTCCTGGGTCAGGTCTCCACGTGCTCACCATCCCTACCTGGCGTCCTGTGGAGCTGGGCACAGTCGCTGAGCTGAGGAGATTTTTCATTGGTGGATCTCCTGAGCTGGAGGACATAACCTACGTCAGGATACCATCAACCTTCAAGGTGGGCTCAGCTGCAGGGCATTGCTTTTGCTGGGAGATGGTAGATTGTGCTTTTGGCTTCAGATGTCTGTGGACAGCCTGGACCAGATATGAACAAGGATGAGCTGGTGGTCCTGTCCCTCTGACTAAAGAAATGCCTCTGTGAGACTTGTGAGCATGGACAGAGGAATGGGCAAACACTGAGGCAGAGCTCTCTGCCTTCTGAGGTGTGTGCAGCTTAGAGAAGTGGGTGAACGTGGACCAAAGTCTTGACTTAGCCTTGCTTGTGCTGGCCCTGTCCAGAAAGTGTCAGTCAAGTCAGCATTTTTGCTAGCTATGGACTGCTTCCTTGTGTGTTTGTAAGGAATCTGGGCTGTACTGTGCCTGAAACAGTTTCCCGAAGCAAGAAGCTGATGGGAGTGAGGCAGGCATAAATTTCACATTCTTAAGAAAGCTGCAGAGGTGCTCGCTGGTGTAATGAGCAATTTGGTCTTAGCAGCAGCTTTGTGTGGGAGCGAGCCCTGCTGTGCCCACAGGACTCTGTGCCCACAGGACTCTGTGCCCACAGGAGTGCATACTCCTGCTGGGGCATGCTTGTTTCAGCCAGGGTCAGCCAGCTGCAGCAGGTTGCAGGCTGTGGTTACCCCAACTTTTGCTGTCTTTGCAGGGAGAGCGTCTGAGCCGCTTTGGTTTTCGCACAGAGACAACAGGGAGCGTCACGTTCAGGCTTTATTGCCTGCAGCAGTCTAAGTAAGTGCAGCAAAGTGAGTGTGAGCTCTGTCTTGTGTGCTATGTTTTGTCAGTCCTGACCTCCTGCTGTCTTTCTGTGCAGAGCTTTTCTGGAAACCAGTGCCCTGAGGCAGCGCATGCAGAGTGTACTGGACCGGCTTGGAGGCTTCAGCCAGCAGAGCTCTGTCTACAACGTTTTGGGTGAGGCTTTCCCTGTCATTCTGCCTGGTGAGCCTTTGGCTCACTTTTGCCCCCTTTTTACAGAGCAGGCAGGAGATTTCAGAAGAGTCTATTACTCTGGAGATAATTGCCCCGCTGTGAGGTCTCTGAGTCCATAGCAGAGGTCTGGTCTATCATTCTGATCTGAGCTGGAAACTTCAGGAGGCATCAGCTCTCAGCGGGCAGGAGGGATAACCACTGCGGGAGGGAAAAGCTGGCCTGCCTGGTCTTGCCTGGTGCTGAACATAGATTGTGGCTCTGATGCACAGGCTCTGTCTCTGATTCCATTACATGCAGAGTAAAAAACAGTGCTAGAAATAAGTGATGAGAGCAACAAGGGCCAGATGCTTTGCTGTTGGAGCTTAGTAACAGGAAGTGAGACTCCTGCTCCAGCAGAGGTGGTGTTCTCTGGGCAGACCCATCCCTCCCCTTCCCTGAGGCTGTCTGATGCATTCTGGTTTGCTGTCACCTGCTGTGTTGTAGAGGCTTTCCAGAGGGCACGGCGCCGGATGCAGGAAGCACGTGAGAGCCTTCCTCAAAACCTCATCAGCACCTCTGCCTCCACTGTGCAGCAGCCGCAGGAACCGTGATGATCATCTCCGCTGCCAGGGAGCAGGCAGCATCCGCTCTCCCACACGAGCTCCCCCTGTTCA
>NW_010206725.1:10659-12707 GCF_000695765.1 Mesitornis unicolor
TGGAAGTTTAGGAAGATCTTTCTTTGCCATTTTCCCTGCATGGGAGAAGGGGTCTGTAACACAGCCAGACCCAGAATCTTTGCGTTCCACCAGGTACCTGTGGAAGGAGCCTCATTTTTTCGAGGCATTTTGTTACCAAGCCCTAACAATACAGCTGATTGTTCACATTTCTGCTGAGCAGACTGAAGTACTGACACGGGACCTGTGAACTCTGTAACACCTTTTCAAGAGTTGAATAGTAAATTATTAGAAAACTTTCAGGCCTACATGACTTGGTAAATGTGTTCTTCTTAAAGAAGAGAGTAATGTTGAAGGTCAAGGCATGAACGCTGTCTGAGATTTAATGAAATGAGTGATAACTTCTGATAATCGTTAGCATTTGTAGCTATATGTAAATCAATAGTAAAATTAATCTGTTCTGATTGATTGATTCCTAGAAAGCAAGCTCTCTGCCACATGTAATATATGAAATCAAAGCAAAGGAGCGACGTTTGACAGCTTGAGAACTAGAGAAAAGAGTTACATTCTGTATTTCCTTGTATGTGCCCTTAGCATTTCTGGCTCTGCAGTGATGAGCAGGAGAATTCTTTCTTCAGGAATACGACTGAAAACACCCATTCCGCGGAGTTCATAGAACACTGGCTGGGGCTGGATGCTTTGCAGAGAGGAGATCATGACATTTCCTCCTTAGCCTCTCTCATGATTCCTAGATCTGTCTGGCAGCTTGATCGTGTCTGGCAATTTCAATTTTAAAAGGGCATTTTTGGTCACCATCCTCACCTGCTGCCCTTCCGTTCTGATGGAAGAGGCTGCCAGCGTGTTCTGGATAGCACGGCCTGGCAGGCAGAGCACGGTGTCCTTGGCCTGGAGCTGGGTGCTGCGTCTTGTGCGTGAGTCAGGTCTCCACTTTGGCTTTAGGTGTGGTGGCTGTGAAGGCAATTGCCGGTTCTGGAGTAGCAGAATTGAGGTGTCTGTATTACTGTGATCTGTAACGCTGCAGTCACATTTCACAGGGATTGACCCCTCGGTGCCCAGGATGAAAAGCGCTCAGTGGCTGTGTCGTGCTCACTGTCTCTTTCTTTGGTTTTTTTAAATCCTCATTCATGTTATGGCCCTGTTTGTTTATCGCATGCTATCTGAGCAATACTTCATTTCCTTCTGAGTGTTTGTGTGGTGCTCATCACTGGTAGCTGAACTGCAAGTCTCTGCAGCCCTTTTCAGCATTGCGTTACGAGGTTAAGAGAATTCTCTTTTTATCAATAAACAAAACACCTCTCTGACTGAGATGATGCCCAAGGCAGATCCTGTTAGAGAGTGGACTCTTCTGGTTCCTGACTCGTGCTCATTTCTCATTTCTCATTTCTCATTTATACAGCAGGATTTGGTGCACTGAGTGTTAAGGTTACGCAGAGATGCAGTGAGGTTTACATCATGACACTCATTTTGCTAGTTAAAACTCTGCGTAGTATAAAATCTTAGAGAAACCCAAAAGAGCAAAATTTAAAAATAAAAATATATTATAATAAAATAAGCAATTCTTCCAAAGTAAGATGGCATTACCATTTTTTCACTTCCATGCTTGCAGCCTCCTTGGCCTGACAGAACAAAATGGTGCTCATAGGAGATGATTTGGAGAAAGCCTTCAGTAAATGTTCTTTGAATATGCCCTTTTATAAATTAAACTAGCCCATTTCCATACCCATGTGCATGTATGAAAATGTCACTGATCTTTTAATCAGAACTGGCATTTGGTGCAGAGTTTGTGCTCTGAGCTTTCCTAGGAGCCTGGGCAGCCGGCATGGGGGCTGTGCACCCAGCAGGGCTGCACAGAGGAAGCAGGAGGTGGCCCTTGAGGACAGGCAGAAGGGGAGGCCAGTGACCTCCCTGGAGCTGTGAGGGTTTCCCCTGTACAGCAGTATCTGCAGTTGGCACTGGAGAGGTGCCTTTAATGGGAGAAGGAGAGGAAGGGGCAGTTGTCAGTGCACAAGAACAGCAGTTGATGGGGCAGGGGCCTGGCCGCCTGTGGGGGGCTGGGGGGGGGGCTGGGG
>NW_010206725.1:12738-16222 GCF_000695765.1 Mesitornis unicolor
GTGGAGGGAGCTGGAGGACAGCAGTCGCAGGCTGGGCAGTGCTGCAGGCTGTGGGAGGCACAGGGAGGGGGGTCTATCAGTGACACTCAAAGCCTGTGCTGTCCCCAGTGTGTGGCCAGCAGCCCCCCAGCTCTGGCTACCTCAGCTGTGGCAGCGTAGCTGGTTTCTCTTGAGCTTTGCGTCTTCCCTGAGGGCAGACAGGAGCTGTGAGGACTTTTTGGGTGCCAGCTGATCGGGCATCTGGGGCTGTGTCCTGCAGCCTCTCCAGTGGTGTGGTGTGCTTGGAGGCAGAGCCAGCTGAGAGTCCGCAGGGGCCTTCTGGGCGTCTCATTAAGCTGCAAGCAAAGGGTAATTGCAGGACTGCTGGCTTGGTGCAGGAAAAGGCTGCGGGCAGTTGGCAGGGCTGGCACAATGCAAATCAGCAGCCGTTAGAAATTCCAGCGTAAATGTAACAGGAAAAGAAAACCTAGAAATGAGTTGTTCATGGGACTGAGGGACAGCTTTCCACCAAAGATGTCAGACCCCAGGAGTGGGTTTTGCTCTCAACTGAGGAAGATCTGGGCTGTGGTAAGTTCAAACACCCCTTTGGCTCGGTCCCATCCTGGTGCTTGTGACGGATGGGGACCCGGCTCTCTGCTGTGGTGGCCGCAGGGGACGTCCAGGCCCAGGAGGGTGGGCTGTGCTCCCCGTCTTCCACGCAGCCGCCCCGCACCTTCAGGAGGGATGCGGGGCTGCGTGGGTGTCCTGGTTTTGCTGGGACTGAAGTTCAGAATTCTCTTTAAACGTTTCAGCAGAGCTGTGTTGCCGAGAAAAACTGCAGTGTTCATTTCAGTAAACACAAGCTGATATTTCAGCTGTAGGAAGGACAGAGTTCTTTTCCTTACAGTAGCTGATAAGTTTTTTATTTCCGTTTTCACCACGAGACACTACGATTTTTCAAGGTTTTGGTTTTCAATCTTTTGCCTGCACCTGTGGTTCTTGTTTCTTTTTTTTCTTTTTTCTTTCTCTTTTCTTTTCTGCAAAGCAAGATGGGGGAAGCGAATGCCTGGGACTCTGTGGGACAGGTGCCCCAGGACAGTGATCCGGGTGTGATCCGAGCTGACCAGTACAGATGTGTTCTGTCCCTAAATGTCACACTCACTCTGAACTGGGGAGTTTGCAGGGGACGATCCCTTCAGCCCTTTGACCCGTTCTTTCCTCAGTCCCTTCTTTTTGGCCATTATTAAACAATGGAGGCTGCTTGTTGACTCGGTGTATTTCAATTTTAGCCACTGGTTTGGGGTATGAGAGGAAAGCTCCCTGCAGGCCCTCGTCTGGAGGGAGGGAAGGAGTGGACTGCTTTGCCTTTCATCCCCAGCCACGTTTTTATTGCGCTTACTGTCTTGTGAAGGCGCAGGCTGTGCTCTCTGAAGCCAATGTCAATATTTCAATGCAAGGCAGAGCACAGCTGACCCAACGAAAATCGCTTTTCATTGGATCAGTCAAAAAATAAGTGTCTGTGTGCCCCTTTTCCTGCATTGAAATGATTGCCTTGGTTTGATTGGATTTCTCTCACTGCTGTGGCTGGAGCCAGTTTTTAAAGTGAAGCCCAGTGCCATGTGGACTGGAGGGACTCCCTTTTCCACCTGTCAAAATTCTTTTCTAGGGTAACACAAAAAATCAGAAAGGACTGATAGAATCAGGCTTCCCTGTAATTTATTCACAAGTTCTTAACAAGTAATAATCCGAGTTGCAAACCAGGAGGATTTCTGCAACGCGTGAAAGAGAAATTTGTCTGGGAGGTGTGCAATTCTGGGTTGTTTCAGGCTTTCCAGATCTGAGAACGAGAGGATTGGCCATTGGATGGGAAAGGTGGATTTCCTCTGACTTGATCTGGCCGTAGAAAGCCAGAAAGGTCAAGCTGGATGTTAAGATCTACTCCACTGCTTTCCTCCAGGCAGCATCACCTTGACTCAAAGCCTGAGAGATCTTTGTTCGACCTGCTCTTTACGTGAAGGTGGAGACGACAGATCCCTTCCAGATGTTTTTGTTGGTGCTTTTTTTTTTCTGTAGCAAATGTTCTTGTGCAGAGCAGTGGATGATGGCAGCTTGTTCCTGAGCAAAGCCTGCTGCCAGGCGGCTGTGGGAGGCGCGAGGAGGAGGCAGCATGTGATTCCTGCCAGGGGTTATTAAATGTTTCTCCGGGGGCTCCCATCCCACACTGCTGCTGCCTGTCATGTCTCACTCTCTGCTGTGAGGCTCCTTGTGTGCTCTGATGCTCTCTTGTGGCTCTGGAGATGGCATCGGGAGTCAGAGAGATCAGACAAGGCATAGTCCCAAGTGGATGGCTACTTGCCCTGCTGCTGCTGGAAACACCGAGCCCAGCGTGCTCCTCAACGCCCAGCATTGTCCACCGCAGTTGTGCTTGCAAGGGCTGGATTCCCTTTCTCTTCCCCTTGATCACCTCTCCTCCGTGCTTTCCCCTCTCCTGTCACGTTTTTACTTTGTGTGCATGTCGCACGCAGACCAATAGCAGCGGAAAGGATGCTCCCCTGTGACGATAGACACGAGTGTGGTCAGACATCTGCAGTCTCAGCTGGAACAGCCCGAGGTGGTGTCCTGGCTCTGGCGGGAGGTGAGGATGGAGAGCTGGGTCTGGAAGGCTTTGTCCTTCTCACCTGCCCTGGGGAAGGGTGAGCATGGCGAGCGCAGGGCACGAGGAGTCCAAGGAACGGCCTCTTCCCTGGGCAGGAGGCAAAGAGGCGCTGGGGTAGGTGGAGGCAGAGGCAGAGAGGTGACACCTCACCCTGGGCAGTTGAAAGCTGAGCTGCCACCATGTGGGAAGACACCAGATGTGGGCTCTTATTTGGTGTATTATGGTGGCTTTGTGTGTCCCTCTGTGGGTGACACCATCCTTGGCATTAGAGCGATTTGCAGCCACCAGCTTTTCTGTGCCCCCTGTGCGGGCACGTGGGTGAAGTGAGACCCTGTCCTAACACGCTGTGGTATGCAAATGCAGATGCCACTTAGTGTGCGAAGAGCTGGTTTTCGACCTAATGTGTGTATGTGACAGGAGCAGGAGCTTCAGATCCTCTGGGAGGAAAGCTGGTCCCTTCCCTGCAGGACCCTGGGACCTGGATGGTCCCAACTGCCCACAGAAGCCAGCAGGCAGCAGCGCAGGAGGACACCAGTCCTGTCTCAGGGTGATCCGTCCCTGTCTGCATGGGACTGGTGAGCAGAGCTGTCTGGGGAGGGAGGAGGCTGCTCCTGGAGCCGTTGGGCTGGGGGAGTGTGAGGAACCACCAGCAGCATGGGGCAGGGGCATGGCAGGGTCTGTGCATGGGGGTCCTGGGGGCGCCTGGAGAGGGTGCTGAGGCTCCAGTGTGGCACCAGGCGTGGTTTCAGCTGGTCTGCACCCGTGGCAGGGTGATTTGGGTGTTCAGGCAGGGGGCAGGGGACTGAATTAGCACTGTGGCAGCAGAGGTGGCTCCTTGGTGTGGCTGCC
>NW_010206725.1:16253-16512 GCF_000695765.1 Mesitornis unicolor
CCTCCCCAGGGGCAGACAGAGGAGAAGACAACAGAGCAGGGAGGAGGTGGGCTCCCAGCCTGGACCGTGGGGAGGGCTCGTGGGGGTGATGACAGGGGATGATGTCTCTCTTGGAAGTGCACAGTGCTCCTGGCACCTGAGGAAACGAGTAAATCGTAAATGAGTAAATTAGTAAATTGTTCCTGGTGATGGGAACAGTCCCTGCTGGTGGGACGTGCAATAAAGCTCTACTGCCCACTGCAAAGGAGCACGGGGAGAC
>NW_010206725.1:16623-18667 GCF_000695765.1 Mesitornis unicolor
GGAGGCGGGAACCCAAATTAGGGACTCAGAGGAAGGGACACCCCATCTGGGCCCCTTCTGGCAGACCCCAGGCCCCAGGGCTCTGGTGTGAAGGCAGCTGCTGGGGGCGGGGGATGTTGTGTGTGCTTGGAGACATCCCCTGGGATGCAAGCGTTTGGGGTTTGCACAGGACTTGTCATGTAACCCTGCCCTGGGATCTGTGTCTTGGGGGATGAGGGCAGCAGCCACAGCCAGACCTCATCCTGGAGGAGTGGTGCTGAGCGCGGCTGTGAGGGATCCAGGCTGTGTTTGTACATCCATGCTGTGTCTATATGGATGCACGTTTATGTGTGTTCCCCAGGGAGGGGAGCAGGATGGGCTGCTGTCACTGTCTGTGTGTCTCTCGGGGCTGGTCTGTGTGGCTGGATGTGTGTGTGCATGTTGCACACGTGTGTATTGCACATGTATGTGTATTGCACATGTACATGTATTGCACACCTTTGTGTGTGTGTGTGTCTGTTGTGTACCTAGAAGAAATAGATGCTCGGCCTCGCTGCTGGTTGGACTGGGATGGATGGACCTCATCCCCACTGGCTGCAGGGTCCAGTCCGGTTCCCCAACACTCTTCTCATCCTCCTGGATTGGCCAGGCCATCACCCACAGCCTGGACATGGAGGAGATTTGGGGATGGAGCTGGGTTTGGGGCCAGGAGCTCCTCCAGGCAGGCTGAGCTGGTGCAGAGCAGCACCGGTGTGATGACAACCTGCCCTGTTCCCTTTCTGGTCAGAAATGCCGACTTCCTAAAGCAGGGCTCGCTGCTCTTCTGGCACTGAGTCCTGCCAGCACAGCCTGGCTCTCTCCCAGCTGTGTCACATCCCTGCTGAAGTCCCAGCCAGGCAACAAATCTGAACCCCCAACTCCAGGCTGGACAAAGCCCTCCTGGTTACACCCCAGGGCAGCAGCAGACAGGACAGAGCCAGTGCCTGGAACACAGAGCACACCTCAAAACACGGCCAAGGTTGTGTGCCACGCAAAATTCCCCTTGGCTCTTGGTGCCGAGGAGGCTGGCCAAGGGGTCCCCATCCCTTCTGTGTCTGAGCCGGGGGCCCCAGGTGAATCCCAAACACACGAGCCTGGAGGACACAGGAGCAGGTTGGAACCCAAATTATGGACTCGGAGGAAGGGACACCCTGTCCAGTCCTGTCGTGGTTTAACCCAGCAAGCAGCGAAATACCCGCACCACTCGCTCACTGTCTTCCTTCCCTGGTGGGGTGGGGGAGAGAATCGGGAGTGTAAAAGAGAAAAAAAAACCCAAACAACTCATGGGTTGAGTTAAAGAGTTTGAATTATTAAAATAAACCAAACTGAAATAACATTGATACTGGTGAATTGTAATAAAAATAGGAACAACGATAACAAAGCAAAGCTATACTCGACACACAGACAGTAGCTGCTGGCTCTGTGCCAATGAAAAAGTGACAAGGGAATCTGTCCCAGAAAACCCCAGGCTTTTGCTCCCCCATATCCTCTTGTGCAGAGAGATGGGGGGGGAGGAACCCAAAAGCAAAAGTAACTCTGGACAAGGTGCAGGCAAAAGTTGAAAAACAGTCTTTGAGTTAGTGTAAACATTACTGGGCAACAACCAAAACATCAGTGCATTATCAACATTCTTCTTAGCGTGAATCCAAAATGAATTCTCACCAGCTACTATGAGAAAAGTACCTCCATCACAGCTACAGCCAGGACACCAACTTGTGGGCATTGAACCGCGATTCTCTCAGAAATGCAGCTCTGCTGAGCCAAAAATGGATTTCTACCACTCAGTCCCAGCAGAACCAGTACAGAGCCCTGACGTGAGGTCGGGGGGCAGGTTTTGGGATGCAGAGGATTGCAAAGAACTTATTATGGGATGGTTGAGAGAAGAAGTGAAGGTGGGGAAGGGATGGATCGGGGCGGTGTGGGGCCATGCGGGGATGCCTGGGGATCCCGGGAGCCGCGGGGCCCTGGCACCAGCCCGGGGTGAGGGGGAAGAGCTGCCCCCGGTGGAGGCCGCGCTGCCCGCCCC
>NW_010206726.1:0-28564 GCF_000695765.1 Mesitornis unicolor
TATATAATATAAATAATGTTATTATATTATGTAGCCTTAGCAGTGCAAGGATGGAGACTTTGGTTCTTCTTGTTTGCTGTCTCTGCAGTCTCTGCCAGTGCTCTGCCTTCATTTTTGAGGCTGAAAGTCAAAGCAAATGATGATTTAATGTCAGTGTGGTTTCATTCAAAGATTTCCTTGTATTCTGAGGAAACAGCGAGAAGCGAGGAGCGTTTTGTTTGAAGCCTGTGGGAGCAGCAGCCAGGTGTGCCATTTATTCAGTTTAAGAATCAAAATAAGGCTCTTACCTTTTCATCTCGGCTTCCGTCCCCTCTTTAATTCTTTAATCCTCAATGCTTTTTTATTGATCCTTTCAATCCTGAAGTGGTATCGGCATCTTTTTCCTCCTCCTCCTCCCGTGGCCATCAGGACGCCTTGCAGAGACTCACACAAAGTGGAAATTGTCCTTCTCCTCCCATCCTCATGGCGTTACCTCGGAGCCTCAGCAGGCGCCCGGCTCTTCAGATGCATTTGTATTGATTGGAATAGGGAGTTTTACCAACAAACTCAAAACATCAAATCCACTGCAGAAAAGGATGCTGAGGATGAAGACACCGATGCAGGGCAGGGCTGCACCGTGGGCTGGCCCTGCCGGCCCCTGGCCCCGGGGTGTTGTCACCGTGCCATGGGGTGCAGGGTTGCACTGCTCAAATCACTGGGGCCACTTTGACAGCAGGAGCTGGTTTGCAATGAAAACCTTACAGAGAAATGAGCCAACGCTTGCTGGGATGAGCTGCGTCCTCTCTGGGTGGGAAGGTGGGTGAACAACGGAGGGGTCCCTGAGGCCAGTATAATTCAAAACCTGCCTGGACGCCTTCCTGTGCAACCTCATCTGGGTGTTCCTGCTCCGGCAGGGGGATTGGACTGGATGAGCTTTGGAGGTCCCTTCCAATCCCTAACGGTCTGGGATTCTGTGATTCTGTGATTCTGTGATAGGTATTTGGCCAGGGTTTCCAGTCAAAACAAAAGGCTGAAGCATCTCATATCCGAGGTACACCTTCCTTTTGGCAGCACAGTGCATTGTCACTAGGAAATTCCCGTTTTACTCTTTAATTATTTCCTTTTTTTCCCATAGCCTACGTATCAGTGTTGAGGATTGCTTCTTGGCAGCAAAGGGCAGGCAGAAGTAAAATATCAAAAACGTATGTGGGAAGCAGATGCTTTTGGTAAAAATTTTCTTTAGACACTTGTAAGCAAATATTTCCAGGCACACTCAAAAATCAGTTGGGAAAAAAATAGAACTGCTTTAAAAACAAAAGAGAGAATTTCCCAGTCCCCAAAGACGTGTCCTTCGTTATTTGAATCCAAAGCGATCAGAAACCACTACTCCAGCTCTGGGGGCTGCTCATCCCCATGAACAAATCCCCCCAAATTCTACATCGCTGTTCTCCAGCCTCCTCCATGGTGAGGCCTTGACCCCACTTCTCCAAAGGAAATCTGTTTGATTTTCTCTGGCCTCTTGGTCGAAGCCTCCTGCAGAGGAGCCTGGCTGTTGTCACCAGTCGCTGTTAGAGGTCAGTTGTGCTTACTGGACTCTTACAAATTGAATTTAGCCAAAAACGCCTTTCTCTTGAGCATCCGTGGTCTCTGTTCTCCAATGAGACAGCTCTGCAGTATCTGCACAAGTGAGCTCACTCTGTTCAATCTGATGGAGACAAAGCAAGCAACAGGAAGGGTAGAAAGAGAACTAGAAATGGGGTTGTCTGTCGGCTCCCCTAGGGGAAAGCTGCCTTCACCATGGTGGGTAAGAGCTGTCTGCCAGCAAAAGTTTCTTTAAAGAGATCTCACATTGCTCATGGTTGTTGACTGGGTCATCAGAATGAAAAATGATGGTTGGATTTCTGTCCAAACAAAACGGTGCTGTTTCTTTTGGCTTTATTTCTTTATCTATGCCCCTCCTTCCCCCCTCTGAAGAGATTCAGCGGATCACGTAATGATGTGGAAGAATGGGGAGTTTATTATGGATGGACAGGTGATTGAACTTCAGTTCATTAAGACATTTGAAATTGAAGATTCCTGTGACTTGGAGGGAGAAGGGAGGCAAAACTGCACCTCCTTTGAAGTGTCTTGTTGGAAAATCAGCCTTTTCCTCCCAGCTGCTTCTGATTCTGTAAGTCGGCAAGAGAAACCTCTTTTGTCTACACGGAGAAGTGACACCGGACAAAGCAAAGCCCGTGGCTCTAATTAGTGCTTCTGTCAAGGCAGAAATCAGCTCAATAGGGACACGCGGCTGGACGTGCTCCCCGGCTCATTTCACAGTCAAAGCAGCCGCTGCTGAATGAGGGTAACACGGGGCGTGCGAGGGTTGTTCTGCGTCGCGATGTGCAACGTGAGCCACACTTCCCTTCCTGCCGTTAAGGGCTCCCAGCGTCTGTGCTCCCTCCCAGTTCTGTATTAGGTAACCTGAGTTCTGTGTGGGAAACCTTCAAGGGAAATAGCTGTTATGTATCATGATAGCACAAGTTTAAGTGATCATTAAACAGTAGGAGTTACTATTTGAAATCTATATCCTCGCTAACCAGGCCATTCTGTTTCACCCCAGGTGAAATCCACCCCTGAGAAGAACAAGGCCAAAGCATAATTTAAGCTCCACTAAACCCTTGAAAAATAACTTCCCCAATTCTGAGCACATCAGTTTTATTTTTTACGTGGAACATAAAAACCTAACAAATTGTAACAGGGCTCTCATCAGTATCAACTCCCTCTCATGTTGAAGCCTGTGTTGTATATCTCTGCTGATAGCGAGCTCGAAAATGGATTGCGAGCGGAACAAAAATAGAAAAATAAATACATTCTGAAGTATCAAAACAGGAAGGACACTAGAGTCTTGCTTTCATAGCTGACAGGCACTTTGAAAGGGGACCAACGGCATTATTCCTATTTTAGAGATGGGAGACAGCAAGTCCCATGGGAAGGCAGTGCCTGAGCCGGCTGCTGAATCCACGTCCCTGTCCCCAGGCGACACCGCCTGCGGGTACCACACGGGTCCCTTGAACTCCTGGAGAATTGAACAAAACAGGGCAGAAGTTTGGGGCAGGCCCCTGCATATCTCATCATCAGCGAGAAAGGGAAAGATTATCATCAGGAGCATCTCTTCATTGTTTCCTTCTCGGCAGCCAGGGAGATCTCCAGTGGTTTAGAAGAGCATTTAATTAACTACTCGGTCCTGTTTGAAAAGGGCTATGAATTAATGTGTGTGAACTTACCAAAGTAACCTGGTTGCCTGCAGGGCAGGAGCCAGAGGCAGATGGGCATGTCTGAACGTTGTGACAGACACCCAGCCCAAACGGTGGGACTTTGGGACTGGGAGTGTGGGGGAGCAGGAACTGGTGCTGCGCTGGTGTGGGAGGCTGCGGGTGTTTGCCAGCTCCTTCGCTTGCTGTGTGTGCAGCCAGTGGAGAACCACGGCCTCCCTGGCTGTGAGTTGGACTGGGAGCCTCACTGGGATGCTCTGGGTCCTCATTAGTGGCTGTAATGAGTCTCTCATTAGTGATAACAGGAGAAAGCGGGGAAAATGAACCACTTGTATTACCCACAGGAGCACTGTGCTGTGGTTTCAGAGAGGGCAGCGCTCAGGAGACCAAGGTGGTGGTTTGCTGGGTAGGAGCTTCATGGTTGTGTAGCCTTGGCAGGCTGAAATCCCTGAATTTCTCCTAGGCTAGAATTTGTTTCTCTGACTCCTTGAAGGGTCATAGAGCAGTATCTTTCACCCCTCAATGTCTTTCTTGATAGGTAATGTCTGATATTATTTCTATAAGCAGCGGTAATACAGCCTACGGTTAGAAAGACCCGTCTTTAAAGTCACAAAATTGAATTTGCCTCTCTCTCAAGCTAATTTTAGAATCCAATTATGATCAAGAAAAGATCTTGAAAGAAAAATAACAATTAAAATTCATCCAGATATCTAAAGAAGATAGAGCATTAGCAGCAGCTGAAATGGTTTTGGCTTAATTGGGGGAAAAAAAAACCCGGTTTATCTTGATTTCCCTCCTGTGAGGACTCAGGGATAAGAATGAAAAACTACTTGGAAAAAGCAGGAAACTTTTATTTCTTCTTCAAGATCTAATAATTCTGACAAGTACATTGAAAACATATCAGAGGAGAAGATCTTACTCTCCCCAGATGGAATAAGAGTGAATTTAGCAAATGGCACATTAACATATTTCTGATTATATTCCAGCCTTCCCGCAAAAAAGAAATGTTAGGGGGAATTAATTAATTAATTTGTATAGTTTACAAGATACTTAATTATTGCTTGGAGTGAAAGCCTCCACATCTGAGACAGAGTCCTTCCAAAAAAAAAAGGATGGAGACCTTCACCTCTCTGCTTAGGCTGAGCCTAACCTTGAGGCTGTGATTTCGTGCTGTTTCGGAGCTGTGTGTTGGGTGAGAAGTGGCTTTCACAGCCTGACAAAGTGACAGGTCCTGCCCGGGGGAGCAGTTAATGCCTTACCCAAAGTGCAGGAGGAACAAGGACAGAGGCTCACACCTGAGCTTGTGATGATTTAGGGCTCTTGGTGGAAAATGGCACAAACGCCTTGAATTTGCTGCTCTAAAGAGTGACCGAGGAACAGCTTCAACCCAGGAGTCTGTGAGCACCGACAGTTTTAGCCAAAGAGCTCCTGAGTCGAGAGAGAGCCAGGGTTGCTGAAAGCATCAAAGCAGAAAGGACACCGAGGCTTACGAAGGACACCTTCCCTTACCAGGAGCGGCTGAGGGAGCTGGGGCTCTGGAGCTTGGAGCAGAGGAGACTGAGGGGTGCCCTCATTCCTGGGGATCCATTGGGAAAGGGCAGTGTCAGGAGGAAGGAGCCAGGCTCTGCTCTGGGATGGCCAATGCCAGGACAAGGGGCAATGGTCCCAAGCTGGAGCACAGGAGGTTCAAGCTGAAGATGAGGACAAACTTTGTCAGTGTGAGGGTTATGGAGCATGGCCCAGGCTGCCCAGAGAGGTTGTGGAGTCTCCTTGTCTGCAGACACCCAAAGCCCTGGCCGTGTTCCTGTGTGACTGCTCTGGTGATCCTGCTCTGGCAGGGGTTGCACTGGGGGAGCTTTCCAGGGCCCTTCCAACTCCTCACATTCTGTGACTCTGTGAGGTGTTACCTGGGTGACCTGGCCCTGAGCAGCTGTAACCCACCCCTTCTGTAAACCTCAACCATCAGGAGGATTTTAAGAGCAGATTAACACACATCTGCCAGGGCCAATCCCATCCCCTGTGTGAACACACAACTTTCTTATTGAATTTTAACCGAGAAATCCTCATGATGCTTGAGAAACTTTCTCCTAGAAAAAAAGTCTGTGGAAAATGCGATTTCTCCATAACAGCTTCCCTAAAAGGTTTATTTTTAAAGTTTATCAAAAGCAATTATGGAATTCTGATAGCTACAATGCTTAGCAAATCATCATCGTAAGTAGTAATTGATACCTGCTTTTGTAGCTCTGAATTCTGCAAATACCCATGTGTAGTGGCTGACTTGAGGAAGCACAGGAAGATGGACTTGGAGGCAGTAAAAATGGTCACCTGTATCATTGTGGAAACTTGGGTTAGTTTTCCCAGATGTTAAAATGATGTATAATGCTTAATAATCCAAATTATACGAGTAGTGTCCTTCTTGAGCAGTGCAGACAAAACTTGACAGCAAAGGAATTAAGGTAGGGAAGTTGAAGTTTTTTCAAACTTCCATTTGAAACTTTCCATTTAAACTTTCCACTGAAGTTTATGGAAAACACTGGAGGGAAAAACCCCAACAAACTAAAACTCCTGCTTCACAGAAAGCCAAATGTGCTGCTGGTGGAGAGCTGCTTGGAGAAGAGACGAGCCCTTCATAATGACTTAGACGTGGGAGGTGAAAACACCCCAACACGGCTCAGATGTGGCTTTTGAGGGCGTTTACTGCCATTCAGATCAGAGAAGATGCTCTGCAGCCATTGCTAAGAACACCTATTTTTCCCCCCAGGTCTGCCCAGATCATGATTTTTCCAGCGACTGCTCCTGGACATACCCAATATTCTGATTTTTTTCAGGCTTTTGCAGTAGCAAACCTGCAGGTCACAGAGTAGAGGATGTGTTATTACATGTGCTGGATTCGGTATGTCATGGAAAAGAACCTTCTGTGAGGCGGCTCACGGTGTGATATTCTCATTAGCCCTTTTACCGAGAGCCAGCCAGAGTCCTAACAGAATGAAATCACTCGTTTCTAAAAGTCAGGCTGATTAACCTAGCTGGAACAAAGTAACAAGGCAGATGTAGCTCGGCTGCCCTGAAGTTTCTCAATTACAACTTTGTGCACTGAAAATAAAAATGCATCACAATTATCGCTTCTCAAAGCTAAAGGTCATTTTTCTCCTTTGTGAGAGAGAAAAGGAAAAGAAATAAAAATCTACAGCGTTCTCCAAACAAAGTTCAGGTTTTCCCTTCGAAAGAGGTTTTTGCTTTGACACGTCTGCTACACAGCCAGCCAAAAGCTTTTCAGAATGTTCGGAAGTGAAATGAAGCTCTTCAAAATCATTGGTATGAAATATTTAATTTATGACTGAATAATATTATTAAATTTTAGAAGGATACTTTATAGTTTCCCCTATTAATCTATGAGTTCTCCTTTCTGGTTTGAAGAATAATGTTTTTCTTTTTAAATCTTGATTGTTTTCCCCTGGAATTCAATAAAAAGAAGACTCTTAATTTTCAGTGGCACCTTATATAGTTTTTAATAGCAGAAACGCTTTAATTTTGGCCTCATGGTATTGGGCTCAGGGCTGGAGTTATTGGCTGCATTCGGAGCCTGAGGGGAGCAGAAGTTCCTGCTGGATACCATGGGGACCTTAGCAATCTAGAAATACCTGAAACATCAAGCAGGGGGAGTTGGAGTATGGCAGCCAACGAGGGTTGACTTCTCCTATGGACTTTATATATTCATTTCTGAGTTCATTTTATCAATTGCGCTGTGTAGTAAATTCACTGAATCATCCTAATTGCTTATTGATTGGCTGCTGGTGCATGGGAACACCAAGGTCCCTCTGTCACCGCAGGCTCCTCGGTGCCAGCAGCTCCGTAACCCACGGCTCCCTCTTTGTCCCTCTTTGTCCCTTATCTCTGTCCCGCTGACACCGTGGCTGCTCTCAGCACCGTCTGCCTGGGGCTCTTCCCTCCAGGAGTAACGTGGTGCCTCCCAACTAAATTATTAGTATTTCTCTACCTGCTTAATTAGGTTTCGTGGTGCTCAAGGGGCTCATTCAGGGGATGCAGCCTGGGATAATCCTGCTTTATGTAAAGCCTTGCTTTATTAGTTGTGTGTGTAAATCAAGCTTCAAGAATAAACTCCCTGAACACCCCGCTCTGACCTTCATGTGGGCATAAGGCTCTGACTTTGTGTTTTAAGTACACTGGGCAAAATGTACTTAAAACTCTTGGACTCTCCTGGATTATTCCCCTACACCTGAGAAGGTGACAGACCCCTCTGCTCTGCTGTCGGTTGTGTCCGGAGCGGTGTTGTTCAAAGCACGGGGTCTCGCAGTGAGTTCCCCCCGCCTGTGCCGTGTCCCCGTTCAGCAGCTGAGTGACAAGGACTTCACAGCAGTGACCCCACTGCCATCCCGGCCTCGGCACTCAAGTTTCTGTCCTTTCAGGGTTGGTTCCAGATGAAAGCTGGGGCATCTCTGCCCTGGCCTACAGCTCCCCCAAAAAAGCCATTGTGTGACCCCACGTGGCAGCTACACCAAAGCTGGTTACAAATCAAAAGGAGTGGTTCCAAGGCCCATTTCTTCTGTCAGAAATCTTGAATTATTTCTGCTATTTTAATGAAGTGCATCTGGGTCACCTGAACCATCTCTCAGTTGTTTAATACATTGCTCACTGAGGAGCTGAATTGAACAAAGGTAGGAGATGATTCTGGATGTGCCTCCCTCAGCATGGTCCAGCTGCAGGACCCAGGGGATGTTCATCCATCCCCTCCAGGCAGGTTGTGGTACGAGGTGGGCACACACAGCTCCTCCTGCTCCTCGTGCAGGTTTTCCCCCTCTCTTGCTCTTTGAGCTGTGCTGCATCGCTCTGCAGCATCCCTGGCTCTTCCCTCTCGGATGCCTCTCGGTGCAAGGGCTTGGCCAGTGAAGAAAAGAGGGGAAGGTTTCAACAACTGGCGTCTTTTCTGTCTGAGACAGAGTCCAGGCCTTTAGAAATCTGTTTGGGTGGTGGAGGGGAGGAGGAGAGAGACAGAAAAAAGGCGATACCAGGCAGAAAGACTGAGTCAGCATCGTGCTAGGAGAGCCAAGCATCTGCTGATTTAGAGCATTCCCTTAGGGGACTGAAAATCCGGGTTTAAAGCCATTTTGTACCTGAATTGGGTATCCTGCATACACAATTTCTCAAAAATTGTAGCAAGTTCTGGAATGTCCCTGAAATGCTTCTCTTAATGCTCTTACATGTAAATGAGCTGGAGCTGCAGGTTTTAAAGGGTTTGGCTTGCATTGCTGTTGTTTAACATCCTCTTTAATTATATTGAATTCTTCCTCTGCAATCAAACATTGCTTAGGGCCGTTGGAAAGTGCAGTGTTTCATTATCCTTGTAGGATACGAATACGTCATCCAAGTTCTTTCCAAATACAGAACTGGAATATTTATTGACTCCTTCTGCTTGTTCTGTGTTGCCAGGCTGATTTTCCATCCTGTCCAGTGCTGGACCCGTTGGCATTGATTCAGCCTGAAATGTTTAAGCTCAGGTCAGTGGGATCTCAGCAGCAAAAGAAATGGGTTTGCTTTTTGTGCCATGCGCTTTCGTCCCTAGGAAGATCAGGTTGGGAAAACCTGAACTGTATTTGTTGTTTCTTAGAGTGATAAAAGCAAAAAAAACATTAAGGAGTTTTAATGACAAAGAATGAATGACCAAATATCTTAGGCTTGAGGTCAGAAGGGCCCTTGGGTTGTCTCCAGAGGAGAAATCAGCTCCACGTGCAGCACCACTTGAGTCTCTCCTTCTGCAAACCCTCCTGTGGTGGGGACTGCACTGCACGTTCATGGAAACCCTGCAGTGCCTGGGGAAAGGAAGGAAGAAAGAAAAACCACTTCAGGTTCCTTCTGAAAACAATCTTCTGATGGAGAGGAAATGTTTAAAGGGAAACCTTCAGCCCAGCTTTGGAGAGACGTTTTCTCTCTGAACAGAGATGGAGGATACCCCTTTGAAGAGGGTACTCCAAGAATCGCTCCTGCTTCTTTCTTCTGATGCTGTTGCAGATCCTGAGCACAGGTTGCTCCCATCAGACTGACGGGAGGAAGGAGAGGGAGGTGTTTCTGAGGGCAGACTTGGGCTGTTGATGTGAGAGGGTTTTAAGGAACAAGTGAGGCCCTCGGCTCCCGCCAGTGCGAGTCCTCTCTTCTGTTCTGCAAGGGTTTAGCTCCCATTTGCCTGCAAAACAAGAAAGGTTCCCACACTTGCCCGCTCTGAAAATCACAGACTGCTTTGTAATGACTTTGCCTCCTCTAACAGTTGATTTTTCCACTCATTGCTTCAGCTCGCCCCTGTCCTTCTCGTCAGTATAGGCAGAGGAAAAACAAACACTTCTGTATTTGTGCGTAATGTCTCTTTGACACTCATTTCACAAGAGCCTGGGAGCTGTCAGAGCCATAATGCACAACGTCAAATTAACATTTATTTTTTTCTGAAATGGTAATTATACCCTTTTGTGCTGTGCTGAGCTTGTGGTTTTTTTGAAATGTAAATGTGGAAGTTACATCAAAGTTGAGTTTCTGAGGCATAAGGACGGGGGCATTTGTCCAAGTGCTCAGAGGGAAGACTTCTGCAGTCCCGGTGGACAACAACCTGAACGTGAACCAGCGCCATGGGGCACGTCTGGAGTGCTGCAACCAGGTCTGGGCTCCCAGTACAAGAGACGTGGGCATACTGGAGTGAGTCCAGCAAAGGGCCGTGAAGGGACTGGAGCATCTGACACACGAGGAGGGGCGAGCGCTGGGATTGCTCAGTGTGGAGAAAAGGTGGCTCAGGGCATCTGTCAGTGGCTATAAATGCTTGATGGGACTAAAGAAGACAGAGCCAGATGCTTTTCAGCAGTGCCCAGTGAAAGGAGAAGAGACAACGGGCAGAAATTAAACCACAAGAAGTTCCACTGAAACACAGGAAGAGCCTTTTCTGTTGTGAGGGTGGCTGAGCACTGGGCCAGGCTGTCCAGACTGGTTTGGAGTCCCCATCCTTGGTGATGCTCACATCCCGGCCGGACACGGCTCTGGGCAGCTCTACCTGACCTTGCTTCGGCTCGACGATATCCAGAGGTTCCTTCCAACCTCAGCAATTTCGTATGGGATTTGGAGGAAGCATCTGCACTTCATTGAATGATGCTTTGCGATCTCTTTGTGTCCAAGGCAATGTGTGGAAACGGCCGTGCCACCCTGAAGCTCGGTGCATTTCTCTCAAAGGAAAAGTATCCATGCAGAAATTGCCGTTTTGCCCTGTGAAAGTTAACGTTTTCCTGAGCCCTGGGATGAAATCCATCTCGGCTGACATAAAGGGTTATTGTAGGAACTTACATGATTAAACAGTGCCACCTCGCTTTGCATCCGCTCGCTGGCACTCTCCCCACGTTATCCTCTGCTGTGGGGCTGGTGCAGCCGTGGTGTGGTTGTCCAGCAGAGACGGCGTGAGGCAGAAGTTGCATTAAGAGTAAGAAAGCGATGGTACAAACACAGGTGTTTGAGATGATGTTTGACCAGCCTGCATCAGAATTTGCATCTCTGCTCCGGTGGAGGGCCTAAAAAGCTGCACGAGCAGGCAGCCTGTGGCAGTTGTGGACATTTTGAACATCAAACTCTCTTTTCTAAATGCTACCCGGTTATTTAATAGCTTTTTACTCAAGGTAATTGTTTCAGTTAGGATGCTTTTTAAAGCCTTTTTCTAAAAGGAACCAGAGTGCAGATTTAGAAGCAATACTTGGCTAATAACAATGATTACTGCAAAGCACTGATCAGAAGAGCCAGTACAGAGTTAAGAGCTGCTCCATGGCTGCACCACGCCATCCCAGTTCAGTTGATTTCTCTGGGCATTTTCCTTCCTGCCATCCTGGCTTCTCTCACCAATATCTTAGTTAATTCAGGTTTCCCACTGCCAGCTTAGGAACACGGTGGCTCTGTCCCTGTTGTCACCACCTCTCTGGGCCTCAATTACACCTCAGGCCACAGGCCTGGTCATTACTGTGCAGCACTGTTAATAACCAGAGTAAGCCAGGAGCAGCTTTGGGCAAGGAACCACACTTGTAAGGAGCACTTGAGCTCAAACACGAAGCCTGCATGTCCAGGGCTCCAGAAACACTGAAAGAATAACTGAGATATATGGGGCTTTATGGGCTGTGCTCTCACAGGCTGGTGTAACTCCAGTGACTCCAGCAAACTGCACTGGGATAACTCCAGCTTGCTCTCAGCGTGTTTGGCCCATCCAAAAGTTGGGAGGCTGACTTCACACACAGAATCACACACAGAATTGCTCGGTTGGAAAAGACCTCTGAGATCATCACGTCCAACCGTTCCAGACTTGGGCCTGAGCTGAGGGCTTGCATCTGGTTGATTTGTGCACAGCAGATCCATTTCATTTGCTCACCCGGCTGCTGCCATGGGGGTTGTGAGAGCAGAGCTCGGCCACCTTGAGCAAGGTGCCCTCAGCAACAGGGCTTAGCGCAGGGCTGTGTGGTTCATAGGCAGCTGCAGCTCTGAAATTCATGTCCTTTCAACAATGACTCCAAGTGTCCTCTGGTCGACTGCAGGATGTGGCTCTTGGCCCAGAGTGAGCGCGTTCGGAAATGAAACGTGTAAGCTGGGGCTAAAAAAAATGGGATGATGCGGCACAGTGCCTGCAGGGGCAGGGGGCTGCGTGCTGGGCCGTGCACGCTTTCCTTCAGTCTCTGGTCTCGTTAACACGTGAGCGCTGGCTGGAAATCTCGTCTGTTGGAGGAGGAGGTGGCAGGAGACACCTGATAAGGTAGAACAGACAAAGCCATTACCCTGAGGAAACAGACGGATGCGCTCTTCCCGCTGAAGCCTATCAGAGCAGGTGACAAGAGACACAGACGTCTCCTGGTCGCGGTCTCTAATGACGCAGAAAGGAGACATCATCGCACAGCGCTCGGCTGGTTATTTCAGTAGCAACAGGCTGGAAGGAGCGCGTCGCTGCCTACCTGCAAGGTCTCCATCAATTTAATCTCTTTAATGCTGCTACTCAAAACAACTCCATGAAGCTGAACGGCGCTGTCAGTCCCACGTCACGGCAGGCAAGCGCTGTGCCTGCGAACCTTCAAACACCCAAACCTTCCAACACCTCTTCTCTCTGCCGTGACTGCCTGTACGAGCTCAGGATGCAACAGGAGAGATGTGCCAAGGCACAAAGCAGAGCCCACAGCTGAAACAGGAGAGGTGGCAAAGCCCCTGATGTGCCACCTTCTGATGGGGAGCCAAGAGAAGCTGCTGCAAGGGGTGGAAGCTGAAGATCGAGGTGACATCCTCACCTGAGGGTCAGTTCTGGCCATGCCAGCGCGCCTGTGTCCTGCCTGTGCTCTGCAGGGGGTATCTGTGCCGTGCAGGGGTCAGTGCTCCCTCTCTCCTGTGAAGGAAGCACAGCTCTGCAGCACCTTTCCTCTGTTAGCCCAGTGAGTCTGACCCGCTGCCAAAGACAGAGACTTTAAAAAGCGAGACTGGGATGAGAAGGGAGAGCATCAGGAGTGTGCAAAGCGATCTGTCCTCACAGGAACTGTAGAGATACACAGGTTTTTCTACTCCTTTCTCCTCTGCATCTGGCACTTCCAAACCAAGGGCACAATGCACTCTTCCCATGGACCTTGAAGGGCAGATATCACCTGGCTTTCAGGTAGCTGTCTCCTCGCATCAGCTGAGTGCCTGCCTTGTGGGCATTGCATAAATCCATCCCTGTGTAACATGGCTGCAAAGCGAGTAACAGGCAGCTCTGTGCATCAGTGTAAGTGTTACTGCATGAGTGTATCCAAGAAACTCATCTAGCAGTTTAGAGTGCCTCACAAAATGTACGAGCTGTTGGACTTCTGCACACATATGATATTGCCATAGCTACTAATTATTAATAACAGCCTGCAATGAAGGCTAACAGCGTGTTTCTGGAGGGAGAGAAAGGGGGTTCTGTAGCTTTTGGGTCCATCCACACTGTTATTTAGCAACGAATCCGAGGGCTCTTGATCAGCCCAGGATGTGTACGCTGCTCCCGTCACCCAGCAGTAAAGCAGGGTGTATCTGTTCAGGAATTTCACCACCTTTTTGTATTCCTACCCCACTGGCTTTTTAGGGAAGGGGCTAAGGCAATGCCCTACTACGCCTTCACCGTTACGAGTCTTTTCTTGCGATGCTAAAGGAGCTCAGCTGCTCACTTTGCAATGTAATTCCAATCGGGGACAAGAAAGTCCTTACAGGATGAAGTTGTTTATTCATTCCTGAAGTGTGGTGATACAAATGTCCTGGAGGGCTGAGAGGGATCCTGTTCCTTGCAGGCAGCCGAGGGATCTGTTCCCCTTGACTTCTGATGATCAGTGCAGGAGCAGAACAAGACGCCTTTGGGAGTGGTGAGGAACTGGCGTGGTTCAGAGATAAATTATTGTACACCACTTTACCCAAGGCTGAAATGAAGCACATCCATCATGGGTTGTGAGCGCTGATGAAATGTGGTCTGTTTAATTGCAGTTCTGACCCATCCCGTCCCCTCTCTTTCTCTCTCTTGAGCCACGATTACGGCTTCCCTGGCTCGGTGCGTCCCAGCCTGTCCTGTCATACCGAGCCCGTGATGTGACACAGGGGAATAGGAGGTGACAGGGCAGGAACAGCCTGATGGGCTGCGAGGCTGGGAACAGAGATGAAGTGAGTTATTTTAGGATAGGATGCCAGCAATTGACAGCTGATACAAAACAGAGCTGACAGATGAAAGGGCCAAGCTGCTGTTTTCAGCCTTGGCAGAGGAACTTATTGACCTTTAGAGATCCCGTGATGTGACACAGGGGAATAGGAGGTGACAGGGCAGGAACAGCCTGATGGGCTGCGAGGCTGGGAACAGAGATGAAGTGAGTTATTTTAGGATAGGATGCCAGCAATTGACAGCTGATACAAAACAGAGCTGACAGATGAAAGGGCCAAGCTGCTGTTTTCAGCCTTGGCAGAGGAACTTATTGACCTTTAGAGATGCTCTGGCACATCCCCCTCTGCTGAGTCACAGTGACCCAGCAGCGAACGGGTTGATCCCAGTGCCTGTGCAGGAAGGACGCTGTCACATTTGAGGCACGGGATTGCTGGCGAAACCCTTCAAAACTTGGCTGTTGCATTGGCTTGCAATAGATCCAGGAGCAAGTTGCTCCAAGCTGGAGTCACCTCAGCTCTGGATGCTGAGCAGATGTCTAAGATGATAATTTCAGCTCCTCTCTAGTTGAGAGAGACAGCCGTGCCCGGGGTGGCACAGCCCGTGGTAAGAGACATCTGAGACACCTGGGGATGAGCTGTGTCTGCTGCTTCCCCATCTCTGAACGGGTTTTAGAGAGTGTGTGTGTGTGTGTGTGTGTGTGAGAGTGTGTGTGTGTGTGTGTGTGTGTGTGTGTGAGAGAGTGTGTGTGTGTGTGTGTGTGAGAGAGTGTGTGTGTGTGTGTGTGTGAGAGAGTGTGTGTGTGTGTGTGTGTGAGAGAGTGTGTGTGTGTGTGTGTGCGCTGCAGGACGAGGACCTGCACAGACAGAGACATTTACCAGTGCGGTGTCTGATGTTAAGTCCCCTCTAATCCCACTTTAGTGTCTCTGCATCTCATCACCAAAAAAACATGAATAATCTCTTTTGTCTCCATTTCTCGTGAGAACTCTTTAACACCTGCATGTCTTGTAGGATGCTTGTTTGGAAGCATGGCTTGCAGATGAGTTTTTTACTTCAAGGTGGAACTTGAGGGTCAAAGCGTTTGGAGTAAATCCCTGCTATCCTGCCCTGTCTGTACCATCCTCCCCACTGTCAAACACGGCATTTTGAGACCCAGTGAATCAGCTCCTCTCCCACTTTAAGGAGGAGAAATTTCCTTGCGGTCAGTGGAAACAGGAAGTGGTGAAGCAGGGATTGCATTCAGCTCAGGAAACATGCAGTGCCTAAGTGAGAGCAGAGAAAACTTAAATAAAGCAGAGGCATATGGGGCCTCTGTGTCTTACACTTCAGCTAAGGTTGTTTACTAACACAAGCTACTCACGACCATAGCGGTTTGCTGGGAGACTTAGAAAATCTATTTGCCTTCTGCCATGAAACAATTCTTTCGACTGTTAGTTGTATTTTCTCTGAAATTATAGCCATAATACAACTTCTGCAGATGCTGTTGGGATGATACATAATACTAAAGTCTGCCCTGGGGTAAAAAGGATTTCCCATAGATTGTCAGTGTCTGCTCTTTATGGCGTTATTCTTGCTAACCATAGCAGCTTTGTATTGACATTTCATTTCAGCTGCCATGTTAAAAAACCCAAATTAACTGTGAGGAATCCCCCTTTGCCTTTTGTGTCGTATCAGCCAGGGAGATGGTCCTATCAAATCAGCTTTGGGTACCGAATTCTCCTCCCACACACAGAGTGGTGCGGAAGGTGAAAGAATCCAGAAGTCTTTTTAGTGGATAACTTTATTTACTGAGCTGATCTGCATTAAGTCTTCTTCTGAACTAAGTCATCGTAGGAAATTCAAGTAATTTTCAGAGTTTAATTCCCACTGCTTGCTCAGAATTGACTTTTTGCAACATTTCCCAAATGGAAAACTTTGTGCTTAGTCTTAGAGAGGGATGCTCCGTGCATCTTCCCCATCCCCGTCCATGGGAGAGCTCTGTGCCCAGTCCATGTGCTGCTGTTGCCTGTCGAATCCACATCTGCAGCATCTCCAGCAGCTTCCCAGAACAGTAATACCACTTTAATTTAGTAGCGTGTCAAGGGAAAGTTTCTGATGTGACAAGGCAGGATTTGGGGATCTTTTACACTCTGTGAAAAGGGAAGAGAGGGCATCTGCCTCCAGAAGGCTGCCTGACATCCTGTTTGTAATAGGTCTCAGGGGATAGCATCCTCCTCTGTAAGTGCCTCCCAGGACTCGTTCTCAATGTGTCTCCGGTGAATCCTTCCCAAGGGCATCCTCGTGCAGTCTCACGTCCCCCCATGGTATGATCTGGTCAGCATGTGGCAGTTTAAAGAGGGAGGAAGATCCCGGCTTGAAGAAAGAGCCATGCAGCAGCGCTCAGCTTAGGGAGCACGAGGATGGGAGAGGAAGAGGTCCCAGTGCAGTGAAAAGCCACCACATTTCATTGCTGCTCAGTGTGGGGGTGGTTTTTATCCTGTGTTTACCAGCTGTGCCCATAGCCGAAAGCGCTGGCTCCAAAGTGAAGAGTCCTTTTCCAGCTGCATCCCTGGACTGAGTTACTGATCTTGGGTGGGAGAGCCCAGGCTGTTTGCCGGTGAGTTACCAGAGCACTGAGAAGGGTGGAGATGCTGCTTTCCCTCTCATGTTCTGAGAAATTCAGGTGAGAGTGTCTGCACAGCGTGCTGCAAAGAGGGACAGCCCACCCCTGAGTGAAGAGCAGAGAGAAATCAGTTTGGAGGTGTTCGCTACAGCCTCGTGGTGCGGCTTTTACATTGAAGCCTGAGATCTGGCTGTTACAGCAACAAAGCAGGGAAGAGCGCCTGCGAGACCCCTGCTAACTCGTACTCAAACATTATCCACAGTTGTCCAAATGCAGTTTATGGGCTATATATTGTTCCTGCGCTTCTGGTTTTACCAGATGTTACTGTGTTTTCTCTTTGAGAGACGACTGAGAACCGTTTATGTCTCTCTCTTGGGGTTTCGCACAGGATGCACCAAGGCTTATGCGTAGTTAATATGTTTTCCAAAAAGCCAAAGCTTCTCTTGAGCGTCAGCAAACATTTGAATGAGTTATGGGGACTGGTAGTATAATATTAGCTATGTTTTTGCTTTGTTATATTGCTGCTGGAGGGAGCAAGACTCTTCTTGTCATGAGTGAGAGGGAAGAGAAAACACTGTAATGACACCTCTTAGCCAAGAGAGAGAGCCAGGGCAGGAGAGTAATGGCATGGCAATGCACAGGAGCTCTGAGACCTCTGTCGTTTTAATCCAGCCATGGTGATGGAGATGTGTATCCACTGCAGCATGTTCATGGGAGCCCAAAATTTTAACAGTGCTGGGAGGGAACGTTGATACCAGGGAGGATGTAGGAATGTGTTTCAGGAGGGCACAGAGCTGCATGTGTGTGTGTGTGTGTGTGTGTGTGTGTGTCTTTATGCACATAGAGGCAGATACAGAACAGATCCTTTGCTGCCGTCTTCTCCTGGACCCTCCACCCCCAGCATCATTGCTCCCCTCTCTCAGTGTTCGATGCTCCAGCACTGCATCCTGTTGACCAAAGATGCCTTCAGCACAGCATGAAGTGCTGCCCTGGCAGCGGGGTTTTTACAGTCTCACTTGCTTACTTTAAAGAAAAACTATGCTGGAAACAATGGATTTTTAAGTACTAATTTTGCTTCTTGATTAAACATTTAAAAGATTGCATAGGTTCGACAGAAGACCAGGCTGCCTATTAGCTTGCAGTTGCATTAAATGTATCAAGCTAATTTAGCCCTGGCGGCCTGCCAGAAGCAAGCGTATGATTTGCTTTAGAGACAGCCTAAAATCAGGCTTTTAACATAAAAATAATCCACTTTAACTGGGTTATTTTTTAAAGAAAATTGAAGAAATTACTTGTTTCTAATTCATACCATACTGAGTGAATGGGAAGCCGACAGCATCTTTGCTGCTTTGGTCCCAGCTCTGCCTCTGTCTGCGCTTCTAACAGGGAGAAAATAATGTATGGAGATGTTTTTTCCTGAATTTATATGAATTTGAGCTAATTGATGGGAAAACTGGAAAGAGTTGGCTGCAGATCTGCATAGTGAATTGGTCCAGCAAACAGCACCACGATCTGGAGCGAGAGGCTTCCCTGCTGTCCCGTGTTGATGCCTGGAAAAAGGGGAGGGAGACGATGCTGTATTTCACTGTGTCCATGTCCTGCTCTCACAAAGAGGATGTTCTCTGCACTGATATATGAGAACCTCTCTGAAGGGAAGCACTCTGTGCCGAGCGCTCCAGGAAAGCAGAGCACTCGCTGCTGTAAATCTGGCAAAAGCCACCTGACAGAGCTCTGTGCGTGCTTTACAGCAGCTCCTTTCTCTTGCCGTCAGTACCAGACACCAACACTGATAAGTCATAAGTCAGGGAGCTTGGTCCCTGTCCTAGGACCTGACTCAGCGATTCAGCAAGCTGACAGGAGAAACTCAAGAGCAGCATGAAACTGCCAAGAGGATTTGAAAATTTCCTTTAGATTGGTGCAACGTGATGGTGGACAAGGGAGTTAGGTGTTAACTGGAGGCTTCCACACATCCCAAAATCTTAGTGCATGCCCCCAGTGGGGAACAAACAGGGTGGACCCGGAAGGTAAGGGAATTAAAACCGCATCTTCTCAGTCCCAGCTCTAGTGGTGGTGACCTTTCCTGGTGACCACAGGTCCAAGTGAATTCTGTACACGGACAGGGAAGTTCAGTTTCTTGCTTTGCATTAAGCTGGAGTGAAGAAGGCCCTGGAGAACAGGCCTTGAGCAATAATCCTGCTTTCATTCCCAGCCAACAAATCCCATTTCTCATTTCTCTGATGATATGAGACTTCCAGAACTTGTGCTGTATTGTCAGGATAGAAAAGACTCATACCCTGAGCCAGAGAAATGTCCTACTCTTCAATTCCTCCCTTCTCCCTTTGAAGGTGACAATAACCTTTCAGCAGCAGAATTTCTTCCTCAGACATCATTTTTTTCAGTTGAGCTTTCATGCAGGGGACAACGAGAAGCGAGTTTCCAGCTCTGCGTTGTGCACAGTGGGAAGGTCCCTGCTCTGGAGGTGCAGGGTCTGTGTGCTCTCTGCTGTCGGGAGCTGTTGTGTGAGCTGGGACAGCTGCCATCTCTGCAGTGGTGCCTCTCAGGGGTTAAACCACATATTCCCTATATATGCACAAATAAAACCCGTGCCATTTTCCCCCAGATTTTTTTTCTTGCTTTACGTTTTCTTTTTTTTTCCCCTAATGTTGAAAGCTAGATGAATAGGAAAAGTGAATTGCATCGGTTCCAGTTTGCAATGAGAGAGCAATTTCAATTGATTTAAAGGAAGGAGCAGTTCGGGTAATGATCACAGAAAGAGGCTGAAATTAGTCAATAAATAAAGCGCAACGTCTCATCCTGCCTCTGCTTTCATTAGATTAGATACACTCGGAGAATTAACTGCTCAGGCTCTAACACGTACGCTGCCCCTGCATAGGCACCCGGAGTACTGCATCCTCGTGGCATGGGGTGGTTAACTTGCATGGCCCTGGCAGGGGATGTCCTGCAGTAAATGCCGTGCTATGCACAGACTGTTCAGGACTTCATTCTAGGAAAATTACACTGCTCATAATGTGAATACCCTGGAATAATATTAACTGCCCTTTGCTGTCGATGCTAGCAACTCTGCAAACAGAAGTTATGTCTAATTCCTTGTTTGTATTCCCATTGTACAGATGGAAATAGCTCGTGGAACAAATGAATGAGCTGAACTGCTTAAGGTGGTGCCAATTATGGGATGGGAACCAGGACACCTTCAGTTCCCTGGGGGAGCCTCGCTGCTGGGGCGTGCTCTCCTCCTGACACCCGACGGGGAGAAGGCATCGCAAATGTGGGAAGGGGTCTCTGGGAATGGTGCTGCCACGTTTGTGAATCACCTCGGGACATACCCACCTTGAGGCACAGTTAGAGCTATAGGAAATCAATATTTAATACAGTTCATTTAAAATTCACAGACAGTGATGTGTGAGGAAAGGAATAGATTAACATTCACTGTATACCAAAATGACTGTTCTCCAGGATCTTTAACTCCACATCCTCTGGAAATGGCAATTTATTATGACAAGGATGTGAAGGAGAAGGAGAAAGAGGTGGGAGCTGGAGATTTAAAGATTTTTTAATTTTTTATTTAATTTATTTAAGCGATATGGACCTTTTCCTCCACATAACACGTTGTGCCACAAGGTTTTCAGGGGGGTCTGTGCCACATCGGTGTGGTCAGACAGACAGAAGCGTCCTCAGCTGAGCTGATGTGAAAGCCATGTGGTGGTACCAGCACGGAGCAGTGCTCGGTACTGGAGCTATACTGCACCTTGTCAGCGTGCTGTGATAATGTATTTAAAGTGTTTATGGGAGCTGAATCACAGAATCACAGAATGGCTCGGTTGGAAAAGCCCTCTGAGATCATCACGTCCAACCGTTCCTGTCTACCCCCTAAACCATATCCCTAAGTACCTCATCTACCCGCTCTTGAAACACCTCCAGGGATGGTGACTCCACCACCTCCCTGGGCAGCCTGTGCCAGCTTCTGACGACCCTCTCAGGAAAGAACTTCCTCCTTATCTCTGACCTGAACCTCCCTTGGCACAGCTTGGTGCCGTTTCCCCTTGTTCTATCCCCCATCACCTGGGAGAAGAGCCCAGCACCCACCTCTCCACAACCTCCCTTGAGGCAGTTGGAGGTGGTGATGAGGTCTCCCCTCAGCCTTCTCTTCTCCAGGCTAAACAAGCCCAGTTCCCTCAGCCGCTCCTCATCAGGCTTGTTCTCCAGAGCCCTCCCCATCCTTGTGGCTCTGCTCTGAACACGCTCCACAATCTCCACATCCTTCTTCTAGTGAGGGGCCCAGAACTGAACACAGCACTCGAGGTGCGGCCTCACCAGTGCCGAGTACAGGGGGATGATCACCTCCCTGGACCTGCTGGTTTGGTTTTGGCCAGCTCGATGAGTGGGCAAAGGGACCTGGGACACCCAGGGCTCTCCATCATGGTCAGTGGGGAGATTCAAGCACTCCCAAGGCACCGTTAGTTCCTCCTCAGTCAGACCTTTCCACTCAGATAAATCCTGCCTGCTTCTTCCTCCCGGGCACAAAAGGAGTTGAGGGTGACAACCGAGGACATCTGCTCTGTGAATACTGAATGTGAAGTGACTGCAGCCCCACCACACAACAGCTCCTCGCTCAGAGAGGAGAACATCCCAGAAACAGAGGTGAGCTCTGCTGTGGCCACATGGACCTGGAGTGGGACCGGACACGGAGCCCAATGTCAGGCTGTAGGAGGCTGAAACACATTTTGCAAGGGAAAGAATGAAACATGGCTTTATTTTTAGAGGTAGATGGTATTTTTAGATTATTTTTTCCCCCTGGAAGGCTCGTATTTAGGTTGAGCAAAGCATTTTAAATAATACTGTCAACTAAAAAGTCAGCGGATCATCCGGTTAAAAAAATCCCCGAGGATGAAATAGAAAAGACTGAAGAAGTTACAGAATTTTCTGTTGACATTTGCAAAACAGAAAGTTTCAGTTTTTCTATTTCTGTTCAAAATAGGCTCTGAATTTGTAATTTAAAAAAAAGAAAAAAGGTATTGAAAAGCTGACCCCCCGAATCAAACATTTCATTTTGGATCATGAGAAGTTGAATGCTTTTCTTTTGTGTTTTCGTGCTGTTGTTTTTTTTACCTTTTCTATACTGGATATCTCAGAAACCTCTGGAAATGGTTCCCTTTGTAAGCTGTGTGCCCCTGCCCATGGCCAACGATTTTATGCCTGATTTTCTTGTGGGGAAAAACACCCCAACCCTAAAGAAAACAGATGCTAATCTGGCTTTGTTGAAAAGATCTTGACCCAAACCACGTTGCATCTGCAAATGAAGCAATCCCTTTGCGAGAATTGCTCTTCCCATTGAAGGAGCCATCGACACAGCAATTAGGGGATGTGCAGGGATGCGTTGCTTCTGCTGAGCCTCCTTTCTGCCCAGGATCACCTGGAAGCTCTCAGCGGGCACAGACCCTTGTGGTTGAGCAGCATTTTCACAGAATGACAGAATCACAGAATGGCTCGGTTGGAAAAGCCCTCTGAGATCATCACGTCCAACCGCTCCTGTCTACCCCCTAAACCATATCCTTAAGTACCTCGTCTACCCACTCTTTAAACACATCCAGGGATGGTGACTCCACCACCTCCCTGGGCAGCCTGTTCCAGCTTCTGACGACCCTCTCAGTAAAGAACTTCCTCCTTATCTCTGACCTGAACCTCCCTTGGCACAGCTTGGTGCCGTTTCCCCTTGTTCTATCCCCCATCACCTGGGAGAAGAGCCCAGCACCCACCTCTCCACAACCTCCCTTGAGGCAGTTGTAGGTGGTGATGAGGTCTCCCCTCAGCCTTCTCTTCTCCAGGCTAAACTTTTGGGTGAAGTTTCCTCGATTCTCCCCAAAGCTTTGCTGTGGCAGGACCTGGGGTGAGCAGGAGGCGGACGATGGCTCTGGGGAGCCGTTAGGTAGCAGGTTTTGGGGATCAGCTCATTCCCATGGCAGGGATTACCCAAGGAGTGGCTGCGTGGCGCGGGGTTCAAAGGTGTGCGGTTGTAACCCCAGGGGACCGGGCTGCAACGTGCTTTGCTGGCCGGTATTGCCATCTGCTTTCTTGGGGTGAATTATCTTTGATTTAAAACCCTTTGGGTAGTGAAGAAAGTGCTTCCTGTGGTGCAGTGGGATTCTGGTCCAGCTGCGGTGCTCCTAGACAGAAATGATAACAATATTAAGCCCCAGGAAGGCTGAGCTGGAGTTTGTTTACCATTATGTTCACAGCTAATTTTATCCGATGTAGTTTTCTGCAGAGCACTGTTGTCTCTCCTGAGAAGACTTGGCCCCATTTCTCTTATCTCGTAGATGAATTCTTGGAACTATTTGGACATTTTTTGTTCAAACGCAGCAACGTTAAAGTTGTTTTCAACCCTACCAGTGGTCAAATAACAGCCACTGTTTAGCTCAGCCAAGGCTTGTATCTTCTGCTTGCCAAATGTGTTACTCGCAAATCTGTTCTCATCTCTTTCCTCCACCTGTGATGTTGCTGGCGATGGAAGGAAACGTTTTTAACTCTTGTGTCTCACTGGTTATTATCGACTTGGCAATGCAGGCAAGTCAATCTCAAGAGCACATTAATAGCTCTGCAGTATGTGAGGTACAAGCAGTCCAATGTACTGGCTTCTAAAACTCCTGCTGGTTCCCTTCCCTGAGGACTACAGGGACTGGAATGACCCGAGGAGGCTGGGCACGAACTCAACCAGGCTCCTGCATGCTTGGGAACAGCTCCCTTGTGGAGCCCTACATGAACAGCATCATTTAGAGGCTGGTCTGAAGAAGGATTTGCCCAAAAATCCTCTGCAAGTTCACTTTTGTAAACTATTTACCTTAAAGTCCTTATTTGGCACAGAATGTTATAGAAAGTGCTACAAGTTTTACTGGCCAGCTCCCAGGCTCCATGGGGAAGGGGGCAGGACATTCACTCTTCTGTTTGGGTTGGATATGAGGAGGAATTTCTTTACTGTAGAGGCTGTCAAATGCTGGAAGGGGCTGCCCAGGGAGGTGGTGGAGTCACCATCCCTGGGGGTGTTTAGCAGATGAGGATGTATCATGCTTAGGACATGGTCTGGTGGTGGAGTTAGGGCTGTGATCCTGGCCTAGGGGAGGCTGAAGACGTCTCCAAAGCAGTGGCTCCTAAGCCATAGTCTGGTTTGAGTCGTTTGAGAGATTGTTGGAAGTGGTTCACAGAACCACACTGAATTTTTCCCAAACCAAGGTCTGCTGTAGGGGATGCCCTGCACTCCTCAAGACCATGTTAAGAGCCAACATGGGCTGAAATACTGCAAGGCAGTCTTATGGAGAGTTTAAAGAGGCTGTCTTCATTTAGGGTTTGGTTGTCTACGGACAGAAATTCATCACACACTTACTAACACGTGGTGTCTTAAAAAGTCCATGAACTCTGCGGTGGTGGTTGCTGCACTCCAGGATTCAGAAAGAAGCCAAAACTGCAAAGTGTGCGTGCGTATGTGTGTAGAAAACCAGGCAGGCCCTGCAGGCATAGTAGCGCTAATGTTGCTGCCGTCCTACCTTTGCCCACGTAATTTCTTCACACCGTTTTCATTGTGAGAAGAGAAAAACTCGCAGCACACCCACTCGTCCACCTGAAGAAGCTGCTCTTTCTATCTGGCAGTGCTGCAAGATGACGAGCCCATTGATTTTCTGGTGTTTCCTTGACCTCTGCCCAGTTCCCTGGGTGTGCAGCTGCCTCGGGCGCTGTAAACCACAATAAAGAGGGCTCAAAGAGAAAATCTGGGAGTGGGATCCTATGCTTGGCTGCATCCCCTTGCTCGTCCCAATGCCAGTCTAGCCATACTGGCACCCCTGTATTTTCTCTTTCTTTATACCCAGGCAGTTGAGAATAACATTCAAAAAAATTCATCTTAAGGCCTTGACGTGCAGGGCTTTGACCTTGAGTTAATTTGTAGCCAATTAACTCAAGACGGTTAATAACACATTTGTAAAGGTTAGTCTGAGCGCGGTCCTCCCCCTAACTTCTGTTCCAGGCAGGGGATATTCGTGTTTCCCTAGGGTAGAGTGCACGCATTTATATTCTGCTATTAATGCGCAGGGAGTGACCAGGTTTGCAAGTTAATTGGCAGTTAATTAGCCACAGGTTAGAAAAAGACCAAGCAGAAAAAAACCCCCTTTGCTGTATGACGGAGCATTTCTCAGGCTGATTTCTGCATTTCGTAGCTCTTTTGGTGGATGCAGAATAAGGTGGGTGATGGAGACTCAGTGCTGCAATGCATGAGCTGCTGCATGAGCCCAGCGCTCTCCACCACCGAGTCAGAGCCTTGTGCTGCTTCACCAAGAACACTTTTAATATTGAGCTTAATAATTGAGCTTAGTGAAGGTTTAGGGAATTAACCCTGTGATGACAGAAGCACACAAGAGCAGAGGAGAGCCCGTGACACTGGGCTGCGTGAGGGAGCCGATTCCAGCTCTTGGCGTTAGGAGTCCAGGATGCAGGTTACAGCGTGCACTTACACTGACACTGAATCACTCATCTCCGTCCTGCAGTCGGCCACAGAGCCCAAATCCTCTCCCTTTGATCCCACCTGGCTTGGGGTTTCCTCCCAGCAGGGAGGACTTCATCAGCCTCAAAGGGCCGTCCGCTGGGGTTACCCGTAACTCTCTGTCACTTGGCACAGGGGCTCAGGGGAGCCCTGCTGGCTCCATAGCCAAGGCAAAGCACCTCAGCTCTCCCCTCTGTGTTGCTGCAAAATGAACCCAGAAGAGCTTTGGAGGGAATGGGCACATCGGCTCGAGCCTCCTCCTCTGTGGTTTCCTTCCTTAAGTCACCTTCACTTGCAGTTCATCCCAGGGCTTTGTGCAGTCCCCACCCCGCCAGGGCCAGCTCCTCGCCCCAGAAAGTCTGCAAGAGAGGCAGGAACAGCCACACTATGAGACAGTGCCACAGCACGGCCTCAGACCCAGCACAAGGTATAGATCAGGCCCACAACCAGCTCTGGGAGGAAACTGGGAACGGACGTAGTGATCCTGCGGTGACTGTGTCACCCGTGAAGCCCAGGGCAGGCTCAGCGTGCTCCTTGCCGTCCCCAGCAGCGAGCTGCCCTGCCTGCTAAGGACCGTGTGTCATCTCCAGGATTCAGCTGTTAAATTCAACGCTGGTTTTGTGCAGAAAACGGTTCATGTGTCTCTAAACTTCTATTTCCAAGTCATTAACTGGATCGATACACAACAATTATCTTTAACCTTAATCTCTTTGCTGCTCTGTCTGTAATTTGCTTTTTATTACACTCACTTTGGGACCTGCTGGGTGGATCGAGATCGCAGGCTGTGGTAGTGTCTGGGGAATGGAGCCAGTATCTCACCTCGGGCTGTGCTTTCCCTCTGAAGAGTTCAACTCAACCCCAGTTCAGATCCCCCAGTGCTCAGCTTTCTTGCCAGCTCAGCTCTCATTCACCCCCGTGCCACGCTGCACGTGTGGTCCCAGCCATCACAAACCAGCCGGTGAAATAATTCCCTTGGGTTTCTGTTTGGTTTATTTGTTTCTGTCAGTTCAGCTGCCTGATGCAGCTCAGGACCAGCCCGTGATGGATCTGCTGTGGGGTGGAGATTGGCAGTGGACACAGCAGGGCTCCTGGCCACTGAACATTGGCTGCCATGAAGGTGCCACCTCCAGCTCTCACCACAATTTGGCTGCAAGGGGACACAACGAAGACCAAGAGATAAAAACCCTTAGCGAGAAGAGGCAAGAGTGAGTGCAGCCCCTTCCAGCTGAGAAAGACCAGCTCCATAAATACACTGCAGGGCAGGCCCCGGGGAGGCAGAGGAACTCCTGTAGTTACAGGACAGACTTTGCACAAAAAACCCAAATAGACTAGAAAATGAGGAGGAGGTTGTGGAAGAGCTACTTGACCAGAGCAGCAGAGATTAAGAAATATATATGACTTTAAAATGAATTGCGGTAGGCTCATAAAATGATGTTAATGGTTCTCGGGGTGCAGTCGGCTGGAATGCCCTTTCCAGTCCTACTTTAATTGTATTTTGTGCTGCTCCCCTGAGACAGATGGTCCCTACAACAGGTGGTTTAGGTGTTATTTTTTATTGTGCTACGGTAGTGTCACAGACTTGAAAACTCCAGGCTTTGAGCCAAGGAGAAGTCACAGAGGTCTGGACACATCCCACCTAACTCCGTGCTCGTAACTGAAGCACTTCAGTGAGAAAGAAGCCTGGCAAGACCAAGGAGCGATGGATCCCTGTGCAGCACAGGGATGGAGGGTGCCCCGCTCTGCCCGGACCCAAATCGCCCTGGAAGGACTTCACTCTTTGCTCTTTACGGACAGAGCTCAGAGCCCAGATCTAAACAGGGCTCCTCATGTAATCACGTTAGTTAAGGGTCTGATTCTCTGCGGGATGCATCCAGATCAAAGTGTCCCTCATCCCCGGGTGGGGTGTCCGTGCGGTGTTCCTCTGTGCGCCGTTTTCCTCCAGCACTCGTGGTGACAGGTTGGCTTCAAAACAGCTGTGATGTAGAGCACGTTTAATTTACTCCAGCTCTTGGTCTGCTGCCTGGGCTTTAAAGCTATTCCCACTTGCCGTGTTAGTGTCTTTAGAAGATTTTCAAAGGTGAATGTGCTCAATCTGTTGCTGCAGCCTAATTTACATACGTTTTGCATAGCATAAATATTTTACTTGGAGTGTTTTAACCCACCTCCTCATTACCAGAACTAATTGTGAGTTGACTGTGTCAAGCTTTTTAGGCAGAGATACCTGCCCTGGAAAATGGCAGGTTGTGGTGCAGGGAGAGCGCTTAGAGAAAGGCTTTGGAAATTGGGGGAGTTCAGAGGCTTGCAGGGAGCCCACAGAGGCTGCGTCGTTGTTGTTCTGACTCAAGGCAGGGTTGGCTGTGCTGGATCATGGTGTGTTTGTGTGGTGTGTGCTGGATCATGGTGTGTTTGCACAGTGTGTGCTGGATCATGGTGTGTTTGTGTGGTGTGTGCTGGATCATGGTGTGTTTGTGTGGTCTGTGCTGGATCATGGTGTGTTTGTATGGTCTGTGCTGGATCATGGTGTGTTTGTATGGTCTGTGCTGGATCATGGTGTGTTTGCACAGTGTGTTTTGGATCATGGTGTGTTTGTATGGTCTGGGCTGGATCATGGTGTGTTTGCATGGTCTGTTTTGGATCATGGTGTGTTTGCATGGTCTGTGCTGGATCATGGTGTGTTTGTATGGTCTGGGCTGGATCATGGTGTGTTTGCATGGTCTGTTTTGGATCATGGTGTGTTTGCATGGTCTGTGCTGGATCATGGTGTGTTTGTATGGTCTGAGCTGGATCATGGTGTGTTTGTATGGTCTGTGCTGGATCATGGTGTGTTTGTATGGTCTGGGCTGGATCATGGTGTGTTTGCACAGTGTGTGCTGGATCATGGTGTGTTTGTGTGGTGTGTGCTGGATCATGGTGTGTTTGCATGGTCTGTGCTGGATCATGGTGTGTTTGTGTGGTCTGTGCTGGATCATGGTGTGTTTGTATGGTCTGGGCTGGATCATGGTGTGTTTGCACAGTGTGTGCTGGATCATGGTGTGTTTGTGTGGTGTGTGCTGGATCATGGTGTGTTTGCATGGTCTGTGCTGGATCATGGTGTGTTTGTGTGGTCTGTGCTGGATCATGGTGTGTTTGTATGGTCTGGGCTGGATCATGGTGTGTTTGTATGGTCTGGGCTGGATCATGGTGTGTTTGCATGGTCTCTGCCTCTGATTATGGAGTCTCTCACCATCTCCCTAGCCAATCTACTCCAGTGCTTAGTGGTAAAATTATTGGATGCTTTCCTAATGTTTAACCTAACATTTCTACCTGCAACTTTCTGTTCTGTGCATTGGCCCCATAGCACAGCTTGTTCCTGTCCTCTCTGTAGCAGCTCCCGATATGTTTGCAGCCTGTTATTATCTCTGCCCTTCTCTTTTTATGATGTTAACAAATCCTATTCCATGTTTTTATTGTAGGCTGCTTTGCAGAGTCCTGATAGTTCACACAGTTCTGCTCTGGATCCTCTGGTCTGTCCCAGCTTTGAC
>NW_010206727.1:0-257 GCF_000695765.1 Mesitornis unicolor
GATTAAGGTTGTAGCAGGAAAGATTACACTCATGGTGTCGTATTCAAGTAAACAATGTAAGCAAGTGGTTCTGTGTAGACCAGAGTACATTCTTTAAGTTAAAGATATTCTGAAATGTTGTCCTGAACAGCAATGTTTCCCTAAAGTAAGGCTATGGGCTGGCTGCCCAGCTTACCATACAATATGAAGAGCGATAGTGAAGTCACACAGAGGAAGAGTGCAGGGAAAAACAAATTTGGGAATGCGAAGCATTGAGG